>NW_027458264.1:0-55332 GCF_050624435.1 Tenrec ecaudatus | reverse complement strand
AGCCTAAAGCCTAGGGGTGCCCGAGCCTGAAGGCTAGGGGAGCCCTAGCCTTAGCCTAGGGGAGCCTAAAGCCTAGGGGTGCCCTAGCCTGAAGGCTAGGGGAGCCCTAGCCTTAGCCTAGGGGAGCCTAAAGCCTAGGGGTGCCCGAGCCTGAAGGCTAGGGGAGCCCTAGCCTTAGCCTAGGGGAGCCTAAAGCCTAGGGGTGCCCTAGCCTGAAGGCTAGGGGAGCCCTAGCCTTAGCCTAGGGTAGCCTAAAGCCTAGGGGTGCCCTAGCCTGAAGGCTAGGGGAGCCCTAGCCTTAGCCTAGGGGAGCCTAAAGCCTAGGGGTGCCCTAGCCTGAAGGCAAGGGGAGCCCTAGCCTTAGGCTAGGGGAGCCTAAAGCCTAGGGGTGCCCTAGCCTGAAGGCAAGGGGAGCCCTAGCCTTAGCCTAGGGGAGCCTAAAGCCTAGGGGTGCCCTAGCCTGAAGGCTAGGGGAGCCCTAGCCTTAGCCTAGGGGAGCCTAAAGCCTAGGGGTGCCCTAGCCTGAAGGCTAGGGGAGCCCTAGCCTTAGCCTAGGGGAGCCTAAAGCCTAGGGGTGCCCTAGCCTGAAGGCTAGGGGAGCCCTAGCCTTAGCCTAGGGGAGCCTAAAGCCTAGGGGTGCCCTAGCCTGAAGGCTAGGGGAGCCCTAGCCTTAGCCTAGGGGAGCCTAAAGCCTAGGGGTGCCCTAGCCTGAAGGCTAGGGGAGCCCTAGCCTTAGCCTAGGGGAGCCTAAAGCCTAGGGGTGCCCTAGCCTGAAGGCTAGGGGAGCCCTAGCCTTAGCCTAGGGGAGCCTAAAGCCTAGGGGTGCCCTAGCCTGAAGGCTAGGGGAGCCCTAGCCTTAGCCTAGGGGAGCCTAAAGCCTAGGGGAGCCCTAGCCTTAGCCTAGGGGAGCCTAAAGCCTAGGGGTGCCCTAGCCTGAAGGCTAGGGGAGCCCTAGCCTTAGCCTAGGGGAGCCTAAAGCCTAGGGGTGCCCTAGCCTGAAGGCTAGGGGAGCCCTAGCCTTAGCCTAGGGGAGCCTAAAGCCTAGGGGTGCCCTAGCCTGAAGGCTAGGGGAGCCCTAGCCTTAGCCTAGGGGAGCCTAAAGCCTAGGGGTGCCCTAGCCTGAAGGCTAGGGGAGCCCTAGCCTTAGCCTAGGGGAGCCTAAAGCCTAGGGGTGCCCTAGCCTGAAGGCTAGGGGAGCCCTAGCCTTAGCCTAGGGGAGCCTAAAGCCTAGGGGTGCCCTAGCCTGAAGGCTAGGGGAGCCCTAGCCTTAGCCTAGGGGAGCCTAAAGCCTAGGGGTGCCCTAGCCTGAAGGCTAGGGGAGCCCTAGCCTTAGCCTAGGGGAGCCTAAAGCCTAGGGGTGCCCTAGCCTGAAGGCTAGGGGAGCCCTAGCCTTAGCCTAGGGGAGCCTAAAGCCTAGGGGTGCCCTAGCCTGAAGGCTAGGGGAGCCCTAGCATTAGCCTAGGGGAGCCTAAAGCCTAGGGGTGCCCTAGCCTGAAGGCTAGGGGAGCCCTAGCCTTAGCCTAGGGGAGCCTAAAGCCTAGGGGTGCCCTAGCCTGAAGGCTAGGGGAGCCCTAGCCTTAGCCTAGGGGAGCCTAAAGCCTAGGGGTGCCCTAGCCTGAAGGCTAGGGGAGCCCTAGCCTTAGCCTAGGGGAGCCTAAAGCCTAGGGGTGCCCTAGCCTGAAGGCTAGGGGAGCCCTAGCCTTAGCCTAGGGGAGCCTAAAGCCTAGGGGTGCCCTAGCCTGAAGGCTAGGGGAGCCCTAGCCTTAGCCTAGGGGAACCTAAAGCCTAGGGGTGCCCTAGCCTGAAGGCTAGGGGAGCCCTAGCCTTAGCCTAGGGGAGCCTAAAGCCTAGGGGTGCCCTAGCCTGAAGGCTAGGGGAGCCCTAGCCTTAGCCTAGGGGAGCCTAAAGCCTAGGGGTGCCCTAGCCTGAAGGCTAGGGGAGCCCTAGCCTTAGCCTAGGGGAGCCCTAGCCTAAAGCCTAGGGGTGCCCTAGCCTGAAGGCTAGGGGAGCCCTAGCCTTAGCCTAGGGGAGCCCTAAAGCCTAGGGGTGCCCTAGCCTGAAGGCTAGGGGAGCCCTAGCCTTAGCCTAGGGGAGCCTAAAGCCTAGGGGTGCCCTAGCCTGAAGGCTAGGGGAGCCCTAGCTTTAGCCTAGGGGAGCCCTAGCCTAAAGCCTAGGGGTGCCCTAGCCTGAAGGCTAGGGGAGCCCTAGCCTTAGCCTAGGGGAGCCTAAAGCCTAGGGGTGCCCTAGCCTGAAGGCTAGGGGAGCCCTAGCCTTAGCCTAGGGGAGCCTAAAGCCTAGGGGTGCCCTAGCCTGAAGGCTAGGGGAGCCCTAGCCTTAGCCTAGGGGAGCCTAAAGCCTAGGGGTGCCCTAGCCTGAAGGCTAGGGGAGCCCTAGCCTTAGCCTAGGGGAGCCTAAAGCCTAGGGGTGCCCTAGCCTGAAGGCTAGGGGAGCCCTAGCCTTAGCCTAGGGGAGCCTAAAGCCTAGGGGTGCCCTAGCCTGAAGGCTAGGGGTGCCCTAGCCTTAGCCTAGGGGAGCCTGAAGCCTAGGGGTGCCCTAGCCTGAAGGCTAGGGGAGCCCTAGCCTTAGCCTAGGGGAGCCTAAAGCCTAGGGGTGCCCTAGCCTGAAGGCTAGGGGAGCCCTAGCCTTAGCCTAGGGGAGCCTAAAGCCTAGGGGTGCCCTAGCCTGAAGGCTAGGGGAGCCCTAGCCTTAGCCTAGGGGAGCCTAAAGCCTAGGGGTGCCCTAGCCTGAAGGCTAGGGGAGCCCTAGCCTTAGCCTAGGGGAGCCTAAAGCCTAGGGGTGCCCTAGCCTGAAGGCTAGGGGAGCCCTAGCCTTAGCCTAGGGGAGCCTAAAGCCTAGGGGTGCCCTAGCCTGAAGGCTAGGGGAGCCCTAGCCTTAGCCTAGGGGAGCCTAAAGCCTAGGGGTGCCCTAGCCTGAAGGCTAGGGGAGCCCTAGCCTTAGCCTAGGGGAGCCTAAAGCCTAGGGGTGCCCTAGCCTGAAGGCTAGGGGAGCCCTAGACTTAGCCTAGGGGAGCCTAAAGCCTAGGGGTGCCCTAGCCTGAAGGCTAGGGGAGCCCTAGCCTTAGCCTAGAGGAGCCTAAAGCCTAGGGGTGCCCTAGCCTGAAGGCTAGGGGAGCCCTAGCCTTAGCCTAGGGGAGCCTAAAGCCTAGGGGTGCCCTAGCCTGAAGGCTAGGGGAGCCCTAGCCTTAGCCTAGGGGAGCCTAAAGCCTAGGGGTGCCCTAGCCTGAAGGCTAGGGGAGCCCTAGCCTTAGCCTAGGGGAGCCTAAAGCCTAGGGGTGCCCTAGCCTGAAGGCTAGGGGAGCCCTAGCCTTAGCCTAGGGGAGCCTAAAGCCTAGGGGTGCCCTAGCCTGAAGGCTAGGGGAGCCCTAGCCTTAGCCTAGGGGAGCCTAAAGCCTAGGGGTGCCCTAGCCTGAAGGCTAGGGGAGCCCTAGCCTTAGCCTAGGGGAGCCTAAAGCCTAGGGGTGCCCTAGCCTGAAGGCTAGGGGAGCCCTAGCCTTAGCCTAGTGGAGCCTAAAGCCTAGGGGTGCCCTAGCCTGAAGGCTAGGGGAGCCCTAGCCTTAGCCTAGGGGAGCCTAAAGCCTAGGGGTGCCCTAGCCTGAAGGCTAGGGGAGCCCTAGCCTTAGCCTAGGGGAGCCCTAGCCTAAAGCCTAGGGGTGCCCTAGCCTGAAGGCTAGGGGAGCCCTAGCCTTAGCCTAGGGGAGCCTAAAGCCTAGGGGTGCCCTAGCCTGAAGGCTAGGGGAGCCCTAGCCTTAGCCTAGGGGAGCCTAAAGCCTAGGGGTGCCCTAGCCTGAAGGCTAGGGGAGCCCTAGCCTTAGCCTAGGGGAGCCCTAGCCTAAAGCCTAGGGGTGCCCTAGCCTGAAGGCTAGGGGAGCCCTAGCCTTAGCCTAGGGGAGCCTAAAGCCTAGGGGTGCCCTAGCCTGAAGGCTAGGGGAGCCCTAGCCTTAGCCTAGGGGAGCCCTAGCCTAAAGCCTAGGGGTGCCCTAGCCTGAAGGCTAGGGGAGCCCTAGCCTTAGCCTAGGGGAGCCTAAAGCCTAGGGGTGCCCTAGCTTGAAGGCTAGGGGAGCCCTAGCCTTAGCCTAGGGGAGCCCTAGCCTAAAGCCTAGGGGTGCCCTAGCCTGAAGGCTAGGGGAGCCCTAGCCTTAGCCTAGGGGAGCCTAAAGCCTAGGGGTGCCCTAGCCTGAAGGCTAGGGGAGCCCTAGCCTTAGCCTAGGGGAGCCCTAGCCTAAAGCCAAGGGGTGCCCTAGCCTGAAGGCTAGGGGAGCCCTAGACTTAGCCTAGGGGAGCCTAAAGCCTAGGGGTGCCCTAGCCTGAAGGCTAGGGGAGCCCTAGCCTTAGCCTAGGGGAGCCTAAAGCCTAGGGGTGCCCTAGCCTGAAGGCTAGGGGAGCCCTAGCCTTAACCTAGGGGAGCCTAAAGCCTAGGGGTGCCCTAGCCTGAAGGCTAGGGGAGCCCTAGCCTTAGCCTAGGGGAGCCTAAAGCCTAGGGGTGCCCTAGCCTGAAGGCTAGGGGAGCCCTAGCCTTAGCCTAGGGGAGCCTAAAGCCTAGGGGTGCCCTAGCCTGAAGGCTAGGGGAGCCCTAGCCTTAGCCTAGGGGAGCCTAAAGCCTAGGGGTGCCCTAGCCTGAAGGCTAGGGGAGCCCTAGCCTTAGCCTAGGGGAGCCCAAAGCCTAGGGGTGCCCTAGCCTGAAGGCTAGGGGAGCCCTAGCCTTAGCCTAGGGGAGCCCAAAGCCTAGGGGTGCCCTAGCCTGAAGGCTAGGGGAGCCCTAGCCTTAGCCTAGGGGAGCCTAAAGCCTAGGGGTGCCCTAGCCTGAAGGCTAGGGGAGCCCTAGCCTTAGCCTAGGGGAGCCTAAAGCCTAGGGGTGCCCTAGCCTGAAGGCTAGGGGAGCCCTAGCCTTAGCCTAGGGGAGCCTAAAGCCTAGGGGTGCCCTAGCCTGAAGGCTAGGGGAGCCCTAGCCTTAGCCTAGGGGAGCCTAAAGCCTAGGGGTGCCCTAGCCTGAAGGCTAGGGGAGCCCTAGCCTTAGCCTAGGGGAGCCTAAAGCCTAGGGGTGCCCTAGCCTGAAGGCTAGGGGAGCCCTAGCCTTAGCCTAGGGGAGCCTAAAGCCTAGGGGTGCCCTAGCCTGAAGGCTAGGGGAGCCCTAGCCTTAGCCTAGGGGAGCCTAAAGCCTAGGGGTGCCCTAGCCTGAAGGCTAGGGGAGCCCTAGCCTTAGCCTAGGGGAGCCTAAAGCCTAGGGGTGCCCTAGCCTGAAGGCTAGGGGAGCCCTAGCCTTAGCCTAGGGGAGCCTAAAGCCTAGGGGTGCCCTAGCCTGAAGGCTAGGGGAGCCCTAGCCTTAGCCTAGGGGAGCCTAAAGCCTAGGGGTGCCCTAGCCTGAAGGCTAGGGGAGCCCTAGCCTTAGCCTAGGGGAGCCTAAAGCCTAGGGGTGCCCTAGCCTGAAGGCTAGGGGAGCCCTAGCCTTAGCCTAGGGGAGCCTAAAGCCTAGGGGTGCCCTAGCCTGAAGGCTAGGGGAGCCCTAGCCTTAGCCTAGGGGAGCCTAAAGCCTAGGGGTGCCCTAGCCTGAAGGCTAGGGGAGCCCTAGCCTTAGCCTAGGGGAGCCCTAGCCTAAAGCCTAGGGGTGCCCTAGCCTGAAGGCTAGGGGAGCCCTAGCCTTAGCCTAGGGGAGCCCTAGCCTAAAGCCTAGGGGTGCCCTAGCCTGAAGGCTAGGGGAGCCCTAGCCTTAGCCTAGGGGAGCCCTAGCCTAAAGCCTAGGGGTGCCCTAGCCTGAAGGCTAGGGGAGCCCTAGCCTTAGCCTAGGGGAGCCCTAGCCTAAAGCCTAGGGGTGCCCTAGCCTGAAGGCTAGGGGAGCCCTAGCCTTAGCCTAGGGGAGCCCTAGCCTAAAGCCTAGGGGTGCCCTAGCCTGAAGGCTAGGGGAGCCCTAGCCTTAGCCTAGGGGAGCCCTAGCCTAAAGCCTAGGGGTGCCCTAGCCTGAAGGCTAGGGGAGCCCTAGCCTTAGCCTAGGGGAGCCCTAGCCTAAAGCCTAGGGGTGCCCTAGCCTGAAGGCTAGGGGAGCCCTAGCCTTAGCCTAGGGGAGCCCTAGCCTAAAGCCTAGGGGTGCCCTAGCCTGAAGGCTAGGTGGGCCCTAGCCTTAGCCTAGGGGAGCCCTAGCCTAAAGCCTAGGGGTGCCCTAGCCTGAAGGCTAGGTGGGCCCTAGCCTTAGCCTAGGGGAGCCCTAGCCTAAAGCCTAGGGGTGCCCTAGCCTGAAGGCTAGGGGGGCCCTAGCCTTAGCCTAGGGGAGCCCTAGCCTAAAGCCTAGGGGTGCCCTAGCCTGAAGGCTAGGGGGGCCCTAGCCTTAGCCTAGGGGAGCCCTAGCCTAAAGCCTAGGGGTGCCCTAGCCTGAAGGCTAGGGGGGCCCTAGCCTTAGCCTAGGGGAGCCCTAGCCTAAAGCCTAGGGGTGCCCTAGCCTGAAGGCTAGGGGGGCCCTAGCCTTAGCCTAGGGGAGCCCTAGCCTAAAGCCTAGGGGTGCCCTAGCCTGAAGGCTAGGGGGGCCCTAGCCTTAGCCTAGGGGAGCCCTAGCCTAAAGCCTAGGGGTGCCCTAGCCTGAAGGCTAGGGGGGCCCTAGCCTTAGCCTAGGGGAGCCCTAGCCTAAAGCCTAGGGGTGCCCTAGCCTGAAGGCTAGGGGGGGCCCTAGCCTTAGCCTAGGGGAGCCCTAGCCTAAAGCCTAGGGGTGCCCTAGCCTGAAGGCTAGGGGGGCCCTAGCCTTAGCCTAGGGGAGCCCTAGCCTAAAGCCTAGGGGTGCCCTAGCCTGAAGGCTAGGGGGGCCCTAGCCTTAGCCTAGGGGAGCCCTAGCCTAAAGCCTAGGGGTGCCCTAGCCTGAAGGCTAGGGGGGCCCTAGCCTTAGCCTAGGGGAGCCCTAGCCTAAAGCCTAGGGGTGCCCTAGCCTGAAGGCTAGGGGGGCCCTAGCCTTAGCCTAGGGGAGCCCTAGCCTAAAGCCTAGGGGTGCCCTAGCCTGAAGGCTAGGGGGGCCCTAGCCTTAGCCTAGGGGAGCCCTAGCCTAAAGCCTAGGGGTGCCCTAGCCTGAAGGCTAGGGGGGCCCTAGCCTGAAGCCTAGGGGAGCCCTAGCCTAAAGCCTAGGGGTGCCCTAGCCTGAAGGCTAGGGGGGCCCTAGCCTGAAAGCTAGGGGGGCCCTAGCCTTAGCCTAGGGGAGCCCTAGCCTAAAGCCTAGGGGGGCCCTAGCCTGAAGGCTAGGGGGGCCCTAGCCTTAGCCTAGGGGAGCCCTAGCCTAAAGCCTAATGGGGCCCTAGCCTGAAGGCTAGGGGGGCCCAAGCCTTAGCCTAGGGGAGCCCTAGCCTAAAGCCTAGGTGGGCCCTAGCCTGAAGGCTAGGGGGGCCCTAGCCTTAGCCTAGGGGAGCCCTAGCCTAAAGCCTAGGGGGGCCCTAGCCTGAAGGCTAGGGGGGCCCTAGCCTTAGCCTAGGGGAGCCCTAGCCTAAAGCCTAGGGGTGCCCTAGCCTGAAGGCTAGGGGGGCCCTAGCCTTAGCCTAGGGGAGCCCTAGCCTAAAGCCTAGGGGTGCCCTAGCCTGAAGGCTAGGGGGGCCCTAGCCTTAGCCTAGGGGAGCCCTAGCCTAAAGCCTAGGGGTGCCCTAGCCTGAAGGCTAGGGGGGCCCTAGCCTTAGCCTAGGGGAGCCCTAGCCTAAAGCCTAGGGGTGCCCTAGCCTGAAGGCTAGGGGAGCCCTAGCCTTAGCCTAGGGGAGTCCTAGCCTAAAGCCTAGGGGTGCCCTAGCCTGAAGGCTAGGGGAGCCCTAGCCTTAGCCTAGGGGAGCCCTAGCCTAAAGCCTAGGGGTGCCCTAGCCTGAAGGCTAGGGGAGCCCTAGCCTTAGCCTAGGGGAGCCTAAAGCCTAGGGGAGCCCTAGCCTGAAGGCTAGGGGAGCCCTAGCCTTAGCCTAGGGGAGCCTAAAGCCTAGGGGTGCCCTAGCCTGAAGGCTAGGGGAGCCCTAGCCTGAGCCTAGGGGAGCCTAAACTCTAGGGGAGCCCTAGCCTGAAGGCTAGGGGAGCCCTAGCCTGAGCCTAGGGGAGCCTAAAGCCTAGGGGAGCCCTAGCCTGAAGGCTAGGGGAGCCCTAGCCTGAGCCTAGGGGAGCCCTAGCCTGAAGCCTAGGGGAGCCCTAGCCTGAAGGCTAGGGGAGCCCTAGCCTGAGCCTAGGGGAGCCCTAGCCTGAAGCCTAGGGGAGCCCTAGCCTGAAGGCTAGGGGAGCCCTAGCCTGAGCCTAGGGGAGCCCTAGCCTGAAGCCTAGGGGAGCCCTAGCCTGAAGGCTAGGGGAGCCCTAGCCTGAGCCGAGGGGAGCCCGAGCCTGAAGCCTAGGGGAGCCCTAGCCTGAAGGCTAGGGGAGCCCTAGCCTGAGCCGAGGGGAGCCCGAGCCTGAAGCCTAGGGGAGCCCTAGCCTGAAGGCTAGGGGAGCCCTAGCCTGAGCCGAGGGGAGCCCGAGCCTGAAGCCTAGGGGAGCCCTAGCCTGAAGGCTAGGGGAGCCCTAGCCTGAGCCGAGGGGAGCCCGAGCCTGAAGCCTAGGGGAGCCCTAGCCTGAAGGCTAGGGGAGCCCTAGCCTGAGCCGAGGGGAGCCCGAGCCTGAAGCCTAGGGGAGCCCTAGCCTGAAGGCTAGGGGAGCCCTAGCCTGAGCCGAGGGGAGCCCGAGCCTGAAGCCTAGGGGAGCCCTAGCCTGAAGGCTAGGGGAGCCCTAGCCTGAGCCGAGGGGAGCCCGAGCCTGAAGCCTAGGGGAGCCCTAGCCTGAAGGCTAGGGGAGCCCTAGCCTGAGCCGAGGGGAGCCCGAGCCTGAAGCCGAGGGGAGCCCTAGCCTGAAGGCTAGGGGAGCCCTAGCCTGAGCCGAGGGGAGCCCGAGCCTGAAGCCGAGGGGAGCCCTAGCCTGAAGGCTAGGGGAGCCCTAGCCTGAGCCGAGGGGAGCCCGAGCCTGAAGCCGAGGGGAGCCCTAGCCTGAAGGCTAGGGGAGCCCTAGCCTGAGCCGAGGGGAGCCCGAGCCTGAAGCCGAGGGGAGCCCTAGCCTGAAGGCTAGGGGAGCCCTAGCCTGAGCCGAGGGGAGCCCGAGCCTGAAGCCGAGGGGAGCCCTAGCCTGAAGGCTAGGGGAGCCCTAGCCTGAGCCGAGGGGAGCCCGAGCCTGAAGCCGAGGGGAGCCCTAGCCTGAAGGCTAGGGGAGCCCTAGCCTGAGCCGAGGGGAGCCCGAGCCTGAAGCCGAGGGGAGCCCTAGCCTGAAGGCTAGGGGAGCCCTAGCCTGAGCCGAGGGGAGCCCGAGCCTGAAGCCGAGGGGAGCCCTAGCCTGAAGGCTAGGGGAGCCCTAGCCTGAGCCGAGGGGAGCCCGAGCCTGAAGCCGAGGGGAGCCCTAGCCTGAAGGCTAGGGGAGCCCTAGCCTGAGCCGAGGGGAGCCCGAGCCTGAAGCCGAGGGGAGCCCTAGCCTGAAGGCTAGGGGAGCCCTAGCCTGAGCCGAGGGGAGCCCGAGCCTGAAGCCGAGGGGAGCCCTAGCCTGAAGGCTAGGGGAGCCCTAGCCTGAGCCGAGGGGAGCCCGAGCCTGAAGCCGAGGGGAGCCCTAGCCTGAAGGCTAGGGAGCCCTAGCCTGAGCCGAGGGGAGCCCGAGCCTGAAGCCGAGGGGAGCCCTAGCCTGAAGGCTAGGGGAGCCCTAGCCTGAGCCGAGGGGAGCCCGAGCCTGAAGCCGAGGGGAGCCCTAGCCTGAAGGCTAGGGGAGCCCTAGCCTGAGCCGAGGGGAGCCCGAGCCTGAAGCCGAGGGGAGCCCTAGCCTGAAGGCTAGGGGAGCCCTAGCCTGAGCCGAGGGGAGCCCGAGCCTGAAGCCGAGGGGAGCCCTAGCCTGAAGGCTAGGGGAGCCCTAGCCTGAGCCGAGGGGAGCCCGAGCCTGAAGCCGAGGGGAGCCCTAGCCTGAAGGCTAGGGGAGCCCTAGCCTGAGCCGAGGGGAGCCCGAGCCTGAAGCCGAGGGGAGCCCTAGCCTGAAGGCTAGGGGAGCCCTAGCCTGAGCCGAGGGGAGCCCGAGCCTGAAGCCTAGGGGAGCCCTAGCCTGAAGGCTAGGGGAGCCCTAGCCTGAGCCGAGGGGAGCCCGAGCCTGAAGCCTAGGGGAGCCCTAGCCTGAAGGCTAGGGGAGCCCTAGCCTGAGCCGAGGGGAGCCCGAGCCTGAAGCCTAGGGGAGCCCTAGCCTGAAGGCTAGGGGAGCCCTAGCCTGAGCCGAGGGGAGCCCGAGCCTGAAGCCTAGGGGAGCCCTAGCCTGAAGGCTAGGGGAGCCCTAGCCTGAGCCGAGGGGAGCCCGAGCCTGAAGCCTAGGGGAGCCCTAGCCTGAAGGCTAGGGGAGCCCTAGCCTGAGCCGAGGGGAGCCCGAGCCTGAAGCCTAGGGGAGCCCTAGCCTGAAGGCTAGGGGAGCCCTAGCCTGAGCCGAGGGGAGCCCGAGCCTGAAGCCTAGGGGAGCCCTAGCCTGAAGGCTAGGGGAGCCCTAGCCTGAGCCGAGGGGAGCCCGAGCCTGAAGCCTAGGGGAGCCCTAGCCTGAAGGCTAGGGGAGCCCTAGCCTGAGCCGAGGGGAGCCCGAGCCTGAAGCCTAGGGGAGCCCTAGCCTGAAGGCTAGGGGAGCCCTAGCCTGAGCCGAGGGGAGCCCGAGCCTGAAGCCTAGGGGAGCCCTAGCCTGAAGGCTAGGGGAGCCCTAGCCTGAGCCGAGGGGAGCCCGAGCCTGAAGCCTAGGGGAGCCCTAGCCTGAAGGCTAGGGGAGCCCTAGCCTGAGCCGAGGGGAGCCCGAGCCTGAAGCCTAGGGGAGCCCTAGCCTGAAGGCTAGGGGAGCCCTAGCCTGAGCCGAGGGGAGCCCGAGCCTGAAGCCTAGGGAGCCCTAGCCTGAAGGCTAGGGGAGCCCTAGCCTGAGCCGAGGGGAGCCCGAGCCTGAAGCCTAGGGGAGCCCTAGCCTGAAGGCTAGGGGAGCCCTAGCCTGAGCCGGGGGAGCCCGAGCCTGAAGCCTAGGGGAGCCCTAGCCTGAAGGCTAGGGGAGCCCTAGCCTGAGCCGGGGGGAGCCCGAGCCTGAAGCCTAGGGGAGCCCTAGCCTGAAGGCTAGGGGAGCCCTAGCCTGAGCCGGGGGGAGCCCGAGCCTGAAGCCTAGGGGAGCCCTAGCCTGAAGGCTAGGGGAGCCCTAGCCTGAGCGGGGGGAGCCCGAGCCTGAAGCCTAGGGGAGCCCTAGCCTGAAGGCTAGGGGAGCCCTAGCCTGAGCCGGGGGGAGCCCGAGCCTGAAGCCTAGGGGAGCCCTAGCCTGAAGGCTAGGGGAGCCCTAGCCTGAGCCGGGGGGAGCCCGAGCCTGAAGCCTAGGGGAGCCCTAGCCTGAAGGCTAGGGGAGCCCTAGCCTGAGCCGGGGGGAGCCCGAGCCTGAAGCCTAGGGGAGCCCTAGCCTGAAGGCTAGGGGAGCCCTAGCCTGAGCCGGGGGGAGCCCGAGCCTGAAGCCTAGGGGAGCCCTAGCCTGAAGGCTAGGGGAGCCCTAGCCTGAGCCGGGGGGAGCCCGAGCCTGAAGCCTAGGGGAGCCCTAGCCTGAAGGCTAGGGGAGCCCTAGCCTGAGCCGGGGGGAGCCCGAGCCTGAAGCCTAGGGGAGCCCTAGCCTGAAGGCTAGGGGAGCCCTAGCCTGAGCCGGGGGGAGCCCGAGCCTGAAGCCTAGGGGAGCCCTAGCCTGAAGGCTAGGGGAGCCCTAGCCTGAGCCGAGGGGAGCCCGAGCCTGAAGCCTAGGGGAGCCCTAGCCTGAAGGCTAGGGGAGCCCTAGCCTGAGCCGAGGGGAGCCCGAGCCTGAAGCCTAGGGGAGCCCTAGCCTGAAGGCTAGGGGAGCCCTAGCCTGAGCCGAGGGGAGCCCGAGCCTGAAGCCTAGGGGAGCCCTAGCCTGAAGGCTAGGGGAGCCCTAGCCTGAGCCGAGGGGAGCCCGAGCCTGAAGCCTAGGGGAGCCCTAGCCTGAAGGCTAGGGGAGCCCTAGCCTGAGCCGAGGGGAGCCCGAGCCTGAAGCCTAGGGGAGCCCTAGCCTGAAGGCTAGGGGAGCCCTAGCCTGAGCCGAGGGGAGCCCGAGCCTGAAGCCTAGGGGAGCCCTAGCCTGAAGGCTAGGGGAGCCCTAGCCTGAGCCGAGGGGAGCCCGAGCCTGAAGCCTAGGGGAGCCCTAGCCTGAAGGCTAGGGGAGCCCTAGCCTGAGCCGAGGGGAGCCCGAGCCTGAAGCCTAGGGGAGCCCTAGCCTGAAGGCTAGGGGAGCCCTAGCCTGAGCCGAGGGGAGCCCGAGCCTGAAGCCTAGGGGAGCCCTAGCCTGAAGGCTAGGGGAGCCCTAGCCTGAGCCGAGGGGAGCCCGAGCCTGAAGCCTAGGGGAGCCCTAGCCTGAAGGCTAGGGGAGCCCTAGCCTGAGCCGAGGGGAGCCCGAGCCTGAAGCCTAGGGGAGCCCTAGCCTGAAGGCTAGGGGAGCCCTAGCCTGAGCCGAGGGGAGCCCGAGCCTGAAGCCTAGGGGAGCCCTAGCCTGAAGGCTAGGGGAGCCCTAGCCTGAGCCGAGGGGAGCCCGAGCCTGAAGCCTAGGGGAGCCCTAGCCTGAAGGCTAGGGGAGCCCTAGCCTGAGCCGAGGGGAGCCCGAGCCTGAAGCCTAGGGGAGCCCTAGCCTGAAGGCTAGGGGAGCCCTAGCCTGAGCCGAGGGGAGCCCGAGCCTGAAGCCTAGGGGAGCCCTAGCCTGAAGGCTAGGGGAGCCCTAGCCTGAGCCGAGGGGAGCCCGAGCCTGAAGCCTAGGGGAGCCCTAGCCTGAAGGCTAGGGGAGCCCTAGCCTGAGCCGAGGGGAGCCCGAGCCTGAAGCCTAGGGGAGCCCTAGCCTGAAGGCTAGGGGAGCCCTAGCCTGAGCCGAGGGGAGCCCGAGCCTGAAGCCTAGGGGAGCCCTAGCCTGAAGGCTAGGGGAGCCCTAGCCTGAGCCGAGGGGAGCCCGAGCCTGAAGCCTAGGGGAGCCCTAGCCTGAAGGCTAGGGGAGCCCTAGCCTGAGCCGAGGGGAGCCCGAGCCTGAAGCCTAGGGGAGCCCTAGCCTGAAGGCTAGGGGAGCCCTAGCCTGAGCCGAGGGGAGCCCGAGCCTGAAGCCTAGGGGAGCCCTAGCCTGAAGGCTAGGGGAGCCCTAGCCTGAGCCGAGGGGAGCCCGAGCCTGAAGCCTAGGGGAGCCCTAGCCTGAAGGCTAGGGGAGCCCTAGCCTGAGCCGAGGGGAGCCCGAGCCTGAAGCCTAGGGGAGCCCTAGCCTGAAGGCTAGGGGAGCCCTAGCCTGAGCCGAGGGGAGCCCGAGCCTGAAGCCTAGGGAAGCCCTAGCCTGAAGGCTAGGGGAGCCCTAGCCTGAGCCGAGGGGAGCCCGAGCCTGAAGCCTAGGGGAGCCCTAGCCTGAAGGCTAGGGGAGCCCGAGCCTGAAGCCGAGGGGAGCCCGAGCCTGAAGGCTAGGGGAGCCCTAGCCTGAGCCTAGGGGAGCCCGAGCCTGAAGCCAGGGGAGCCCGAGCCTGAAGGCTAGGGGAGCCCTAGCCTGAGCCTAGGGGAGCCCGAGCCTGAAGCCTAGGGGAGCCCGAGCCTGAAGGCTAGGGGAGCCCTAGCCTGAGCCTAGGGGAGCCCGAGCCTGAAGCCTAGGGAGCCCGAGCCTGAAGGCTAGGGGAGCCCTAGCCTGAGCCTAGGGGAGCCCGAGCCTGAAGCCTAGGGGAGCCCGAGCCTGAAGGCTAGGGGAGCCCTAGCCTGAGCCTAGGGGAGCCCGAGCCTGAAGCCTAGGGGAGCCCGAGCCTGAAGGCTAGGGGAGCCCTAGCCTGAGCCTAGGGGAGCCCGAGCCTGAAGCCTAGGGGAGCCCTAGCCTGAAGGCTAGGGGAGCCCTAGCCTGAGCCTAGGGGAGCCCGAGCCTGAAGCCTAGGGGAGCCCTAGCCTGAAGGCTAGGGGAGCCCTAGCCTGAGCCTAGGGGAGCCCGAGCCTGAAGCCTAGGGGAGCCCTAGCCTGAAGCTAGCCTGAAGCCTAGGAGCCCTAGCCTGAAGGCTTGGGAGCCCTAGCCTGAGCCTAGGGGAGCCCGAGCCTGAAGCCTAGGGGAGCCCTAGCCTGAAGGCTAGGGGAGCCCTAGCCTGAGCCTAGGGGAGCCCGAGCCTGAAGCCTAGGGGAGCCCTAGCCTGAAGGCTAGGGGAGCCCTAGCCTGAGCCTAGGGGAGCCCGAGCCTGAAGCCTAGGGGAGCCCTAGCCTGAAGGCTAGGGGAGCCCTAGCCTGAGCCTAGGGGAGCCCGAGCCTGAAGGCTAGGGGAGCCCTAGCTTGAGCCTAGGGGAGCCCGAGCCTGAAGCCTAGGGGAGCCCTAGCCTGAAGGCTAGGGGAGCCCTAGCCTGAGCCTAGGGGAGCCCGAGCCTGAAGCCTAGGGGAGCCCTAGCCTGAAGGCTAGGGGAGCCCTATCCTGAGCCTAGGGGAGCCCGAGCCTGAAGCCTAGGGGAGCCCTAGCCTGAAGGCTAGGGGAGCCCTAGCCTGAGCCTAGGGGAGCCCGAGCCTGAAGCCTAGGGGAGCCCTAGCCTGAAGGCTAGGGGCGCCCTAGCCTGAGCCTAGGGGAGCCCGAGCCTGAAGCCTAGGGGAGCCCTAGCCTGAAGGCTAGGGGAGCCCTAGCCTGAGCCGAGGGGAGCCCGAGCCTGAAGCCTAGGGGAGCCCTAGCCTGAAGGCTAGGGGAGCCCTAGCCTGAGCCTAGGGGAGCCCGAGCCTGAAGCCTAGGGGAGCCCTAGCCTGAAGGCTAGGGGAGCCCGAGCCTGAGCCTAGGGGAGCCCGAGCCTGAAGCCTAGGGGAGCCCTAGCCTGAAGGCTAGGGGAGCCCGAGCCTGAGCCTAGGGGAGCCCGAGCCTGAAGCCTAGGGGAGCCCTAGCCTGAAGGCTAGGGGAGCCCGAGCCTGAGCCTAGGGGAGCCCGAGCCTGAAGCCTAGGGGAGCCCTAGCCTGAAGGCTAGGGGAGCCCGAGCCTGAGCCTAGGGGAGCCCGAGCCTGAAGCCTAGGGGAGCCCTAGCCTGAAGGCTAGGGGAGCCCGAGCCTGAGCCTAGGGGAGCCCGAGCCTGAAGCCTAGGGGAGCCCTAGCCTGGAGGCTAGGGGAGCCCGAGCCTGAGCCTAGGGGAGCCCGAGCCTGAAGCCTAGGGGAGCCCGAGCCTGAAGGCTAGGGGAGCCCGAGCCTGAGCCTAGGGGAGCCCGAGCCTGAAGCCTAGGGGAGCCCTAGCCTGAAGGCTAGGGGAGCCCGAGCCTGAGCCTAGGGGAGCCCGAGCCTGAAGCCTAGGGGAGCCCTAGCCTGATGGCTAGGGGAGCCCGAGCCTGAGCCTAGGGGAGCCCGAGCCTGAAGCCTAGGGGAGCCCTAGCCTGAAGGCTAGGGGAGCCCGAGCCTGAGCCTAGGGGAGCCCGAGCCTGAAGCCTAGGGGAGCCCTAGCCTGAAGGCTAGGGGAGCCCGAGCCTGAGCCTAGGGGAGCCCGAGCCTGAAGCCTAGGGGAGCCCTAGCCTGAAGGCTAGGGGAGCCCGAGCCTGAGCCTAGGGGAGCCCGAGCCTGAAGCCTAGGGGAGCCCTAGCCTGAAGGCTAGGGGAGCCCGAGCCTGAGCCTAGGGGAGCCCGAGCCTGAAGCCTAGGGGAGCCCTAGCCTGAAGGCTAGGGGAGCCCGAGCCTGAGCCTAGGGGAGCCCGAGCCTGAAGCCTAGGGGAGCCCTAGCCTGAAGGCTAGGGGAGCCCGAGCCTGAGCCTAGGGGAGCCCGAGCCTGAAGCCTAGGGGAGCCCTAGCCTGAAGGCTAGGGGAGCCCGAGCCTGAGCCTAGGGGAGCCCGAGCCTGAAGCCTAGGGGAGCCCTAGCCTGAAGGCTAGGGGAGCCCGAGCCTGAGCCTAGGGGAGCCCGAGCCTGAAGCCTAGGGGAGCCCTAGCCTGAAGGCTAGGGGAGCCCGAGCCTGAGCCTAGGGGAGCCCGAGCCTGAAGCCTAGGGGAGCCCTAGCCTGAAGGCTAGGGGAGCCCGAGCCTGAGCCTAGGGGAGCCCGAGCCTGAAGCCTAGGGGAGCCCTAGCCTGAAGGCTAGGGGAGCCCGAGCCTAAAGCCTACGGGAGCCCGAGCCTGAAGCCTAGGGGAGCCCTAGCCTGAGCCTAGGGGAGCCCGAGCCTAAAGCCTAGGGGAGCCCGAGCCTGAAGCCTAGGGGAGCCCTAGCCTGAGCCTAGGGGAGCCCGAGCCTAAAGCCTAGGGGAGCCCGAGCCTGAAGCCTAGGGGAGCCCTAGCCTGAGCCTAGGGGAGCCCGAGCCTAAAGCCTAGGGGAGCCCGAGCCTGAAGCCTAGGGGAGCCCTAGCCTGAGCCTAGGGGAGCCCGAGCCTAAAGCCTAGGGGAGCCCGAGCCTGAAGCCTAGGGGAGCCCTAGCCTGAGCCTAGGGGAGCCCGAGCCTAAAGCCTAGGGGAGCCCGAGCCTGAAGCCTAGGGGAGCCCTAGCCTGAGCCTAGGGGAGCCCGAGCCTAAAGCCTAGGGGAGCCCGAGCCTGAAGCCTAGGGGAGCCCTAGCCTGAGCCTAGGGGAGCCCGAGCCTAAAGCCTAGGGGAGCCCGAGCCTGAAGCCTAGGGGAGCCCTAGCCTGAGCCTAGGGGAGCCCGAGCCTAAAGCCTAGGGGAGCCCGAGCCTGAAGCCTAGGGGAGCCCTAGCCTGAGCCTAGGGGAGCCCGAGCCTAAAGCCTAGGGGAGCCCGAGCCTGAAGGCTAGGGGAGCCCTAGCCTGAGCCTAGGGGAGCCCGAGCCTAAAGCCTAGGGGAGCCCGAGCCTGAAGCCTAGGGGAGCCCTAGCCTGAGCCTAGGGGAGCCCGAGCCTAAAGCCTAGGGGAGCCCGAGCCTGAAGCCTAGGGGAGCCCTAGCCTGAGCCTAGGGGAGCCCGAGCCTAAAGCCTAGGGGAGCCCGAGCCTGAAGCCTAGGGGAGCCCTAGCCTGAGCCTAGGGGAGCCCGAGCCTAAAGCCTAGGGGAGCCCGAGCCTGAAGCCTAGGGGAGCCCTAGCCTGAGCCTAGGGGAGCCCGAGCCTAAAGCCTAGGGGAGCCCGAGCCTGAAGGCTAGGGGAGCCCTAGCCTGAGCCTAGGGGAGCCCGAGCCTAAAGCCTAGGGGAGCCCGAGCCTGAAGGCTAGGGGAGCCCTAGCCTGAGCCTAGGGGAGCCCGAGCCTAAAGCCTAGGGGAGCCCGAGCCTGAAGGCTAGGGGAGCCCTAGCCTGAGCCTAGGGGAGCCCGAGCCTAAAGCCTAGGGGAGCCCGAGCCTGAAGGCTAGGGGAGCCCTAGCCTGAGCCTAGGGGAGCCCGAGCCTAAAGCCTAGGGGAGCCCGAGCCTGAAGGCTAGGGGAGCCCTAGCCTGAGCCTAGGGGAGCCCGAGCCTAAAGCCTAGGGGAGCCCGAGCCTGAAGGCTAGGGGAGCCCTAGCCTGAGCCTAGGGGAGCCCGAGCCTAAAGCCTAGGGGAGCCCGAGCCTGAAGCCTAGGGGAGCCCTAGCCTGAGCCTAGGGGAGCCCGAGCCTAAAGCCTAGGGGAGCCCGAGCCTGAAGGCTAGGGGAGCCCTAGCCTGAGCCTAGGGGAGCCCGAGCCTAAAGCCTAGGGGAGCCCGAGCCTGAAGGCTAGGGGAGCCCTAGCCTGAGCCTAGGGGAGCCCGAGCCTAAAGCCTAGGGGAGCCCGAGCCTGAAGGCTAGGGGAGCCCTAGCCTGAGCCTAGGGGAGCCCGAGCCTAAAGCCTAGGGGAGCCCGAGCCTGAAGGCTAGGGGAGCCCTAGCCTGAGCCTAGGGGAGCCCGAGCCTAAAGCCTAGGGGAGCCCGAGCCTGAAGGCTAGGGGAGCCCTAGCCTGAGCCTAGGGGAGCCCGAGCCTAAAGCCTAGGGGAGCCCGAGCCTGAAGGCTAGGGGAGCCCTAGCCTGAGCCTAGGGGAGCCCGAGCCTAAAGCCTAGGGGAGCCCGAGCCTGAAGGCTAGGGGAGCCCTAGCCTGAGCCTAGGGGAGCCCGAGCCTAAAGCCTAGGGGAGCCCGAGCCTGAAGGCTAGGGGAGCCCTAGCCTGAGCCTAGGGGAGCCCGAGCCTAAAGCCTAGGGGAGCCCGAGCCTGAAGGCTAGGGGAGCCCTAGCCTGAGCCTAGGGGAGCCCGAGCCTAAAGCCTAGGGGAGCCCGAGCCTGAAGGCTAGGGGAGCCCTAGCCTGAGCCTAGGGGAGCCCGAGCCTAAAGCCTAGGGGAGCCCGAGCCTGAAGGCTAGGGGAGCCCTAGCCTGAGCCTAGGGGAGCCCGAGCCTAAAGCCTAGGGGAGCCCGAGCCTGAAGGCTAGGGGAGCCCTAGCCTGAGCCTAGGGGAGCCCGAGCCTAAAGCCTAGGGGAGCCCGAGCCTGAAGGCTAGGGGAGCCCTAGCCTGAGCCTAGGGGAGCCCGAGCCTAAAGCCTAGGGGAGCCCGAGCCTGAAGGCTAGGGGAGCCCTAGCCTGAGCCTAGGGGAGCCCGAGCCTAAAGCCTAGGGGAGCCCGAGCCTGAAGGCTAGGGGAGCCCTAGCCTGAGCCTAGGGGAGCCCGAGCCTAAAGCCTAGGGGAGCCCGAGCCTGAAGGCTAGGGGAGCCCTAGCCTGAGCCTAGGGGAGCCCGAGCCTAAAGCCTAGGGGAGCCCGAGCCTGAAGGCTAGGGGAGCCCTAGCCTGAGCCTAGGGGAGCCCGAGCCTAAAGCCTAGGGGAGCCCGAGCCTGAAGGCTAGGGGAGCCCTAGCCTGAGCCTAGGGGAGCCCGAGCCTAAAGCCTAGGGGAGCCCGAGCCTGAAGGCTAGGGGAGCCCTAGCCTGAGCCTAGGGGAGCCCGAGCCTAAAGCCTAGGGGAGCCCGAGCCTGAAGGCTAGGGGAGCCCTAGCCTGAGCCTAGGGGAGCCCGAGCCTAAAGCCTAGGGGAGCCCGAGCCTGAAGGCTAGGGGAGCCCTAGCCTGAGCCTAGGGGAGCCCGAGCCTAAAGCCTAGGGGAGCCCGAGCCTGAAGGCTAGGGGAGCCCTAGCCTGAGCCTAGGGGAGCCCGAGCCTAAAGCCTAGGGGAGCCCGAGCCTGAAGGCTAGGGGAGCCCTAGCCTGAGCCTAGGGGAGCCCGAGCCTAAAGCCTAGGGGAGCCCGAGCCTGAAGGCTAGGGGAGCCCTAGCCTGAGCCTAGGGGAGCCCGAGCCTAAAGCCTAGGGGAGCCCGAGCCTGAAGGCTAGGGGAGCCCTAGCCTGAGCCTAGGGGAGCCCGAGCCTAAAGCCTAGGGGAGCCCGAGCCTGAAGGCTAGGGGAGCCCTAGCCTGAGCCTAGGGGAGCCCGAGCCTAAAGCCTAGGGGAGCCCGAGCCTGAAGGCTAGGGGAGCCCTAGCCTGAGCCTAGGGGAGCCCGAGCCTAAAGCCTAGGGGAGCCCGAGCCTGAAGGCTAGGGGAGCCCTAGCCTGAGCCTAGGGGAGCCCGAGCCTAAAGCCTAGGGGAGCCCGAGCCTGAAGGCTAGGGGAGCCCTAGCCTGAGCCTAGGGGAGCCCGAGCCTAAAGCCTAGGGGAGCCCGAGCCTGAAGGCTAGGGGAGCCCTAGCCTGAGCCTAGGGGAGCCCGAGCCTAAAGCCTAGGGGAGCCCGAGCCTGAAGGCTAGGGGAGCCCTAGCCTGAGCCTAGGGGAGCCCGAGCCTAAAGCCTAGGGGAGCCCGAGCCTGAAGGCTAGGGGAGCCCTAGCCTGAGCCTAGGGGAGCCCGAGCCTAAAGCCTAGGGGAGCCCGAGCCTGAAGGCTAGGGGAGCCCTAGCCTGAGCCTAGGGGAGCCCGAGCCTAAAGCCTAGGGGAGCCCGAGCCTGAAGGCTAGGGGAGCCCTAGCCTGAGCCTAGGGGAGCCCGAGCCTAAAGCCTAGGGGAGCCCGAGCCTGAAGGCTAGGGGAGCCCTAGCCTGAGCCTAGGGGAGCCCGAGCCTAAAGCCTAGGGGAGCCCGAGCCTGAAGGCTAGGGGAGCCCTAGCCTGAGCCTAGGGGAGCCCGAGCCTAAAGCCTAGGGGAGCCCGAGCCTGAAGGCTAGGGGAGCCCTAGCCTGAGCCTAGGGGAGCCCGAGCCTAAAGCCTAGGGGAGCCCGAGCCTGAAGGCTAGGGGAGCCCTAGCCTGAGCCTAGGGGAGCCCGAGCCTAAAGCCTAGGGGAGCCCGAGCCTGAAGGCTAGGGGAGCCCTAGCCTGAGCCTAGGGGAGCCCGAGCCTAAAGCCTAGGGGAGCCCGAGCCTGAAGGCTAGGGGAGCCCTAGCCTGAGCCTAGGGGAGCCCGAGCCTAAAGCCTAGGGGAGCCCGAGCCTGAAGGCTAGGGGAGCCCTAGCCTGAGCCTAGGGGAGCCCGAGCCTAAAGCCTAGGGGAGCCCGAGCCTGAAGGCTAGGGGAGCCCTAGCCTGAGCCTAGGGGAGCCCGAGCCTAAAGCCTAGGGGAGCCCGAGCCTGAAGGCTAGGGGAGCCCTAGCCTGAGCCTAGGGGAGCCCGAGCCTAAAGCCTAGGGGAGCCCGAGCCTGAAGGCTAGGGGAGCCCTAGCCTGAGCCTAGGGGAGCCCGAGCCTAAAGCCTAGGGGAGCCCGAGCCTGAAGGCTAGGGGAGCCCTAGCCTGAGCCTAGGGGAGCCCGAGCCTAAAGCCTAGGGGAGCCCGAGCCTGAAGGCTAGGGGAGCCCTAGCCTGAGCCTAGGGGAGCCCGAGCCTAAAGCCTAGGGGAGCCCGAGCCTGAAGGCTAGGGGAGCCCTAGCCTGAGCCTAGGGGAGCCCGAGCCTAAAGCCTAGGGGAGCCCGAGCCTGAAGGCTAGGGGAGCCCTAGCCTGAGCCTAGGGGAGCCTACAGCCTAGGGGTGCCCTAGCCTGAAGGCTAGGGGAGCCCTAGCCTGAGCCTAGGGGAGCCCGAGCCTAAAGCCTAGGGGTGCCCTAGCCTGAAGGCTAGGGGAGCCCTAGCCTGAGCCTAGGGGAGCCTAAAGCCTAGGGGTGCCCTAGCCTGAAGGCTAGGGGAGCCCTAGCCTTAGCCTAGGGGAGCCCGAGCCTAAAGCCTAGGGGTGCCCTAGCCTGAAGGCTAGGGGAGCCCTAGCCTTAGCCTAGGGGATCCTAAAGCCTAGGGGTGCCCTAGCCTGAAGGCTAGGGGAGCCCTAGCCTTAGCCTAGGGGAGCCTAAAGCCTAGGGGTGCCCTAGCCTGAAGGCTAGGGGAGCCCTAGCCTTAGGCTAGGGGAGCCTAAAGCCTAGGGGTGCCCTAGCCTGAAGGCTAGGGGAGCCCTAGCCTTAGCCTAGGGGAGCCTAAAGCCTAGGGGTGCCCTAGCCTGAAGGCTAGGGGAGCCCGAGCCTTAGCCTAGGGGAGCCTAAAGCCTAGGGGTGCCCTAGCCTGAAGGCTAGGGGAGCCCTAGCCTTAGCCTAGGGGAGCCCGAGCCTGAAGCCTAGGGGAGCCCTAGCCTGAAGGCTAGGGGAGCCCGAGCCTAAAGCCTAGGGGAGCCCGAGCCTGAAGCCTAGGGGAGCCCTAGCCTGAGCCTAGGGGAGCCCGAGCCTAAAGCCTAGGGGAGCCCGAGCCTGAAGCCTAGGGGAGCCCTAGCCTGAGCCTAGGGGAGCCCGAGCCTAAAGCCTAGGGGAGCCCGAGCCTGAAGCCTAGGGGAGCCCTAGCCTGAGCCTAGGGGAGCCCGAGCCTAAAGCCTAGGGGAGCCCGAGCCTGAAGCCTAGGGGAGCCCTAGCCTGAGCCTAGGGGAGCCCGAGCCTAATGCCTAGGGGAGCCCGAGCCTGAAGCCTAGGGGAGCCCTAGCCTGAGCCTAGGGGAGCCCGAGCCTAAAGCCTAGGGGAGCCCGAGCCTGAAGCCTAGGGGAGCCCTAGCCTGAGCCTAGGGGAGCCCGAGCCTAAAGCCTAGGGGAGCCCGAGCCTGAAGCCTAGGGGAGCCCTAGCCTGAGCCTAGGGGAGCCCGAGCCTAAAGCCTAGGGGAGCCCGAGCCTGAAGCCTAGGGGAGCCCTAGCCTGAGCCTAGGGGTGCCCGAGCCTAAAGCCTAGGGGAGCCCGAGCCTGAAGGCTAGGGGAGCCCTAGCCTGAGCCTAGGGGAGCCCGAGCCTAAAGCCTAGGGGAGCCCGAGCCTGAAGGCTAGGGGAGCCCTAGCCTGAGCCTAGGGGAGCCCGAGCCTAAAGCCTAGGGGAGCCCGAGCCTGAAGGCTAGGGGAGCCCTAGCCTGAGCCTAGGGGAGCCCGAGCCTAAAGCCTAGGGGAGCCCGAGCCTGAAGGCTAGGGGAGCCCTAGCCTGAGCCTAGGGGAGCCCGAGCCTAAAGCCTAGGGGAGCCCGAGCCTGAAGGCTAGGGGAGCCCTAGCCTGAGCCTAGGGGAGCCCGAGCCTAAAGCCTAGGGGAGCCCGAGCCTGAAGGCTAGGGGAGCCCTAGCCTGAGCCTAGGGGAGCCCGAGCCTAAAGCCTAGGGGAGCCCGAGCCTGAAGGCTAGGGGAGCCCTAGCCTGAGCCTAGGGGAGCCCGAGCCTAAAGCCTAGGGGAGCCCTAGCCTGAAGGCTAGGGGAGTCCTAGCCTTAGCCTAGGGGAGCCTAAAGCCTAGGGGTGCCCTAGCCTGAAGGCTAGGGGAGCCCTAGCCTTAGGCTAGGGGAGCCTAAAGCCTAGGGGTGCCCTAGCCTGAAGGCTAGGGGAGCCCTAGCCTTAGCCTAGGGGAGCCTAAAGCCTAGGGGTGCCCTAGCCTGAAGGCTAGGGGAGCCCTAGCCTTAGCCTAGGGGAGCCTAAAGCCTAGGGGTGCCCTAGCCTGAAGGCTAGGGGAGCCCTAGCCTTAGCCTAGGGGAGCCCGAGCCTGAAGCCTAGGGGAGCCCTAGCCTGAAGGCTAGGGGAGCCCGAGCCTAAAGCCTAGGGGAGCCCGAGCCTGAAGCCTAGGGGAGCCCTAGCCTGAGCCTAGGGGAGCCCGAGCCTAAAGCCTAGGGGAGCCCGAGCCTGAAGCCTAGGGGAGCCCTAGCCTGAGCCTAGGGGAGCCCGAGCCTAAAGCCTAGGGAACCCGAGCCTGAAGCCTAGGGGAGCCCTAGCCTGAGCCTAGGGGAGCCCGAGCCTAAAGCCTAGGGGAGCCCGAGCCTGAAGCCTAGGGGAGCCCTAGCCTGAGCCTAGGGGAGCCCGAGCCTAATGCCTAGGGGAGCCCGAGCCTGAAGCCTAGGGGAGCCCTAGCCTGAGCCTAGGGGAGCCCGAGCCTAAAGCCTAGGGGAGCCCGAGCCTGAAGCCTAGGGGAGCCCTAGCCTGAGCCTAGGGGAGCCCGAGCCTAAAGCCTAGGGGAGCCCGAGCCTGAAGCCTAGGGGAGCCCTAGCCTGAGCCTAGGGGAGCCCGAGCCTAAAGCCTAGGGGAGCCCGAGCCTGAAGCCTAGGGGAGCCCTAGCCTGAGCCTAGGGGAGCCCGAGCGTAAAGCCTAGGGGAGCCCGAGCCTGAAGCCTAGGGGAGCCCTAGCCTGAGCCTAGGGGAGCCCGAGCCTAAAGCCTAGGGGAGCCCGAGCCTGAAGCCTAGGGGAGCCCTAGCCTGAGCCTAGGGGAGCCCAAGCCTAAAGCCTAGGGGAGCCCGAGCCTGAAGCCTAGGGGAGCCCGAGCCTGAGCCTAGGGGAGCCCGAGCCTAAAGCCTAGGGGAGCCCGAGCCTGAAGCCTAGGGGAGCCCTAGCCTGAGCCTAGGGGAGCCCGAGCCTAAAGCCTAGGGGAGCCCGAGCCTGAAGCCTAGGGGAGCCCTAGCCTGATCCTAGGGGAGCCCGAGCCTAAAGCCTAGGGGAGCCCGAGCCTGAAGCCTAGGGGAGCCCTAGCCTGAGCCTAGGGGAGCCCGAGCCTAAAGCCTAGGGGAGCCCGAGCCTGAAGCCTAGGGGAGCCCTAGCCTGAGCCTAGGGGAGCCCGAGCCTAAAGCCTAGGGGAGCCCGAGCCTGAAGCCTAGGGGAGCCCTAGCCTGAGCCTAGGGGAGCCCGAGCCTAAAGCCTAGGGGAGCCCGAGCCTGAAGCCTAGGGGAGCCCTAGCCTGAGCCTAGGGGAGCCCGAGCCTAAAGCCTAGGGGAGCCCGAGCCTGAAGCCTAGGGGAGCCCTAGCCTGAGCCTAGGGGAGCCCGAGCCTAAAGCCTAGGGGAGCCCGAGCCTGAAGGCTAGGGGAGCCCTAGCCTGAGCCTAGGGGAGCCCGAGCCTAAAGCCTAGGGGAGCCCGAGCCTGAAGGCTAGGGGAGCCCTAGCCTGAGCCTAGGGGAGCCCGAGCCTAAAGCCTAGGGGAGCCCGAGCCTGAAGGCTAGGGGAGCCCTAGCCTGAGCCTAGGGGAGCCCGAGCCTAAAGCCTAGGGGAGCCCGAGCCTGAAGGCTAGGGGAGCCCTAGCCTGAGCCTAGGGGAGCCCGAGCCTAAAGCCTAGGGGAGCCCGAGCCTGAAGGCTAGGGGAGCCCTAGCCTGAGCCTAGGGGAGCCCGAGCCTAAAGCCTAGGGGAGCCCGAGCCTGAAGGCTAGGGGAGCCCTAGCCTGAGCCTAGGGGAGCCCGAGCCTAAAGCCTAGGGGAGCCCGAGCCTGAAGGCTAGGGGAGCCCTAGCCTGAGCCTAGGGGAGCCCGAGCCTAAAGCCTAGGGGAGCCCGAGCCTGAAGGCTAGGGGAGCCCTAGCCTGAGCCTAGGGGAGCCCGAGCCTAAAGCCTAGGGGAGCCCGAGCCTGAAGGCTAGGGGAGCCCTAGCCTGAGCCTAGGGGAGCCCGAGCCTAAAGCCTAGGGGAGCCCGAGCCTGAAGGCTAGGGGAGCCCTAGCCTGAGCCTAGGGGAGCCCGAGCCTAAAGCCTAGGGGAGCCCGAGCCTGAAGGCTAGGGGAGCCCTAGCCTGAGCCTAGGGGAGCCCGAGCCTAAAGCCTAGGGGAGCCCGAGCCTGAAGGCTAGGGGAGCCCTAGCCTGAGCCTAGGGGAGCCCGAGCCTAAAGCCTAGGGGAGCCCGAGCCTGAAGGCTAGGGGAGCCCTAGCCTGAGCCTAGGGGAGCCCGAGCCTAAAGCCTAGGGGAGCCCGAGCCTGAAGGCTAGGGGAGCCCTAGCCTGAGCCTAGGGGAGCCCGAGCCTAAAGCCTAGGGGAGCCCGAGCCTGAAGGCTAGGGGAGCCCTAGCCTGAGCCTAGGGGAGCCCGAGCCTAAAGCCTAGGGGAGCCCGAGCCTGAAGGCTAGGGGAGCCCTAGCCTGAGCCTAGGGGAGCCCGAGCCTAAAGCCTAGGGGAGCCCGAGCCTGAAGGCTAGGGGAGCCCTAGCCTGAGCCTAGGGGAGCCCGAGCCTAAAGCCTAGGGGAGCCCGAGCCTGAAGGCTAGGGGAGCCCTAGCCTGAGCCTAGGGGAGCCCGAGCCTAAAGCCTAGGGGAGCCCGAGCCTGAAGGCTAGGGGAGCCCTAGCCTGAGCCTAGGGGAGCCCGAGCCTAAAGCCTAGGGGAGCCCGAGCCTGAAGGCTAGGGGAGCCCTAGCCTGAGCCTAGGGGAGCCCGAGCCTAAAGCCTAGGGGAGCCCGAGCCTGAAGGCTATTGGAGCCCTAGCCTGAGCCTAGGGGAGCCCGAGCCTAAAGCCTAGGGGAGCCCGAGCCTGAAGGCTAGGGGAGCCCTAGCCTGAGCCTAGGGGAGCCCGAGCCTAAAGCCTAGGGGAGCCCGAGCCTGAAGGCTAGGGGAGCCCTAGCCTGAGCCTAGGGGAGCCCGAGCCTAAAGCCTAGGGGAGCCCGAGCCTGAAGGCTAGGGGAGCCCTAGCCTGAGCCTAGGGGAGCCCGAGCCTAAAGCCTAGGGGAGCCCGAGCCTGAAGGCTAGGGGAGCCCTAGCCTGAGCCTAGGGGAGCCCGAGCCTAAAGCCTAGGGGAGCCCGAGCCTGAAGGCTAGGGGAGCCCTAGCCTGAGCCTAGGGCAGCCCGAGCCTAAAGCCTAGGGGAGCCCGAGCCTGAAGGCTAGGGGAGCCCTAGCCTGAGCCTAGGGGAGCCCGAGCCTAAAGCCTAGGGGAGCCCGAGCCTGAAGGCTAGGGGAGCCCTAGCCTGAGCCTAGGGGAGCCCGAGCCTAAAGCCTAGGGGAGCCCGAGCCTGAAGGCTAGGGGAGCCCTAGCCTGAGCCTAGGGGAGCCCGAGCCTAAAGCCTAGGGGAGCCCGAGCCTGAAGGCTATTGGAGCCCTAGCCTGAGCCTAGGGGAGCCCGAGCCTAAAGCCTAGGGGAGCCCGAGCCTGAAGGCTATTGGAGCCCTAGCCTGAGCCTAGGGGAGCCCGAGCCTAAAGCCTAGGGGAGCCCGAGCCTGAAGGCTAGGGGAGCCCTAGCCTGAGCCTAGGGGAGCCCGAGCCTAAAGCCTAGGGGAGCCCGAGCCTGAAGGCTAGGGGAGCCCTAGCCTGAGCCTAGGGGAGCCCGAGCCTAAAGCCTAGGGGAGCCCGAGCCTGAAGGCTAGGGGAGCCCTAGCCTGAGCCTAGGGGAGCCCGAGCCTAAAGCCTAGGGGAGCCCGAGCCTGAAGGCTAGGGGAGCCCTAGCCTGAGCCTAGGGGAGCCCGAGCCTAAAGCCTAGGGGAGCCCGAGCCTGAAGGCTAGGGGAGCCCTAGCCTGAGCCTAGGGGAGCCCGAGCCTAAAGCCTAGGGGAGCCCGAGCCTGAAGGCTAGGGGAGCCCTAGCCTGAGCCTAG
This sequence comes from Tenrec ecaudatus, assembly GCF_050624435.1. Taxonomy (NCBI): domain Eukaryota; kingdom Metazoa; phylum Chordata; class Mammalia; order Afrosoricida; family Tenrecidae; genus Tenrec; species Tenrec ecaudatus. Next base: position 28,875 of record NW_027458264.1, on the reverse strand, counting down.
GGGAGCCCGAGCCTAAAGCCTAGGGGAGCCCGAGCCTGAAGGCTAGGGGAGCCCTAGCCTGAGCCTAGGGGAGCCCGAGCCTAAAGCCTAGGGGAGCCCGAGCCTGAAGGCTAGGGGAGCCCTAGCCTGAGCCTAGGGGAGCCCGAGCCTAAAGCCAAGGGGAGCCCGAGCCTGAAGGCTAGGGGAGCCCTAGCCTGAGCCTAGGGGAGCCCGAGCCTAAAGCCTAGGGGAGCCCGAGCCTGAAGGCTAGGGGAGCCCTAGCCTGAGCCTAGGGGAGCCCGAGCCTAAAGCCTAGGGGAGCCCGAGCCTGAAGGCTAGGGGAGCCCTAGCCTGAGCCTAGGGGAGCCCGAGCCTAAAGCCTAGGGGAGCCCGAGCCTGAAGGCTAGGGGAGCCCTAGCCTGAGCCTAGGGGAGCCCGAGCCTAAAGCCTAGGGGAGCCCGAGCCTGAAGGCTAGGGGAGCCCTAGCCTGAGCCTAGGGGAGCCCGAGCCTAAAGCCTAGGTGAGCCCGAGCCTGAAGGCTAGGGGAGCCCTAGCCTGAGCCTAGGGGAGCCCGAGCCTAAAGCCTAGGGGAGCCCGAGCCTGAAGGCTAGGGGAGCCCTAGCCTGAGCCTAGGGGAGCCCGAGCCTAAAGCCTAGGGGAGCCCGAGCCTGAAGGCTAGAAGAGCCCTAGCCTGAGCCTAGGGGAGCCCGAGCCTAAAGCCTAGGGGAGCCCTAGCCTGAAGGCTAGGGGAGCCCTAGCCTGAGCCTAGGGGAGCCTAAAGCCTAGGGGTGCCCTAGCCTGAAGGCTAGGGGAGCCCTAGCCTGAGCCTAGGGGAGCCCGAGCCTAAAGACTAGGGGTGCCCTAGCCTGAAGGCTAGGGGAGCCCTAGCCTGAGCCTAGGGGAGCCTAAAGCCTAGGGGTGCCCTAGCCTGAAGGCTAGGGGAGCCCTAGCCTTAGCCTAGGGGAGCCCGAGCCTAAAGCCTAGGGGTGCCCTAGCCTGAAGGCTAGGGGAGCCCTAGCCTTAGCCTAGGGGATCCTAAAGCCTAGGGGTGCCCTAGCCTGAAGGCTAGGGGAGCCCTAGCCTTAGCCTAGGGGAGCCTAAAGCCTAGGGGTGCCCTAGCCTGAAGGCTAGGGGAGCCCTAGCCTTAGGCTAGGGGAGCCTAAAGCCTAGGGGTGCCCTAGCCTGAAGGCTAGGGGAGCCCTAGCCTTAGCCTAGGGGAGCCTAAAGCCTAGGGGTGCCCTAGCCTGAAGGCTAGGGGAGCCCTAGCCTTAGCCTAGGGGAGCCTAAAGCCTAGGGGTGCCCTAGCCTGAAGGCTAGGGGAGCCCTAGCCTTAGCCTAGGGGAGCCTAAAGCCTAGGGGTGCCCTAGCCTGAAGGCTAGGGGAGCCCTAGCCTTAGCCTAGGGGAGCCCGAGCCTAAAGCCTAGGGGTGCCCTAGCCTGAAGGCTAGGGGAGCCCTAGCCTTAGCCTAGGGGAGCCTAAAGCCTAGGGGTGCCCTAGCCTGAAGGCTAGGGGAGCCCTAGCCTTAGCCTAGGGGAGCCCGAGCCTAAAGCCTAGGGGTGCCCTAGCCTGAAGGCTAGGGGAGCCCTAGCCTTAGCCTAGGGGAGCCTAAAGCCTAGGGGTGCCCTAGCCTGAAGGCTAGGGGAGCCCTAGCCTTAGCCTAGGGGAGCCCGAGCCTAAAGCCTAGGGGTGCCCTAGCCTGAAGGCTAGGGGAGCCCTAGCCTTAGCCTAGGGGAGCCTAAAGCCTAGGGGTGCACTAGCCTGAAGGCTAGGGGAGCCCTAGCCTTAGCCTAGGGGAGCCTAAAGCCTAGGGGTACCCTAGCCTGAAGGCCAGGGGAGCCCTAGCCTTAGCCTAGGGGAGCCTAAAGCCTAGGGGTGCCCTAGCCTGAAGGCTAGGGGAGCCCTAGCCTTAGCCTAGGGGAGCCTAAAGCCTAGGGGTGCCCTAGCCTGAAGGCTAGGGGAGCCCTAGCCTTAGCCTAGGGGAGCCTAAAGCCTAAGGGTGCCCTAGCCTGAAGGCTAGGGGAGCCCTAGCCTTAGCCTAGGGGAGCCTAAAGCCTAGGGGTGCCCTAGCCTGAAGGCTAGGGGAGCCCTAGCCTTAGCCTAGGGGAGCCTAAAGCCTAGGGGTGCCCTAGCCTGAAGGCTAGGGGAGCCCTAGCCTTAGCCTAGGGGAGCCTAAAGCCTAGGGGTGCCCTAGCCTGAAGGCTAGGGGAGCCCTAGCCTTAGCCTAGGGGAGCCTAAAGCCTAGGGGTGCCCTAGCCTGAAGGCTAGGGGAGCCCTAGCCTTAGCCTAGGGGAGCCTAAAGCCTAGGGGTGCCCTAGCCTGAAGGCTAGGGGAGCCCTAGCCTTAGCCTAGGGGAGCCTAAAGCCTAGGGGTGCCCTAGCCTGAAGGCTAGGGGAGCCCTAGCCTTAGCCTAGGGGAGCCTAAAGCCTAGGGGTGCCCTAGCCTAAAGGCTAGCGGAGCCCTAGCCTTAGCCTAGGGGAGCCTAAAGCCTAGGGGTGCCCTAGCCTGAAGGCTAGGGGAGCCCTAGCCTTAGCCTAGGGGAGCCTAAAGCCTAGGGGTGCCCTAGCCTGAAGGCTAGGGGAGCCCTAGCCTTAGCCTAGGGGAGCCTAAAGCCTAGGGGTGCCCTAGCCTGAAGGCTAGGGGAGCCCTAGCCTTAGCCTAGGGGAGCCTAAAGCCTAGGGGTGCCCTAGCCTGAAGGCTAGGGGAGCCCTAGCCTTAGCCTAAGGGAGCCTAAAGCCTAGGGGTGCCCTAGCCTGAAGGCTAGGGGAGCCCTAGCCTTAGCCTAGGGGAGCCTAAAGCCTAGGGGTGCCCTAGCCTGAAGGCTAGGGGAGCCCTAGCCTTAGCCTAGGGGAGCCCTAGCCTAAAGCCTAGGGGTGCCCTAGCCTGAAGGCTAGGGGAGCCCTAGCCTTAGCCTAGGGGAGCCTAAAGCCGAGGGGTGCCCTAGCCTGAAGGCTAGGGGAGCCCTAGCCTTAGCCTAGGGGAGCCTAAAGCCTAGGGGTGCCCTAGCCTGAAGGCTAGGGGAGCCCTAGCCTTAGCCTAGGGGAGCCCTAACCTAAAGCCTAGGGGTGCCCTAGCCTGAAGGCTAGGGGAGCCCTAGCCTTAGCCTAGGGGAGCCTAAAGCCTAGGGGTGCCCTAGCCTGAAGGCTAGGGGAGCCCTAGCCTTAGCCTAGGGGAGCCCTAGCCTAAAGCCTAGGGGTGCCCTAGCCTGAAGGCTAGGGGAGCCCTAGCCTTAGCCTAGGGGAGCCTAAAGCCTAGGGGTGCCCTAGCCTGAAGGCTAGGGGAGCCCTAGCCTTAGCCTAGGGGAGCCCTAGCCTAAAGCCTAGGGGTGCCCTAGCCTGAAGGCTAGGGGAGCCCTAGCCTTAGCCTAGGGGAGCCTAAAGCCTAGGGGTGCCCTAGCCTGAAGGCTAGGGGAGCCCTAGCCTTAGCCTAGGGGAGCCTAAAGCCTAGGGGTGCCCTAGCCTGAAGGCTAGGGGAGCCCTAGCCTTAGCCTAGGGGAGCCCTAGCCTAAAGCCTAGGGGTGCCCTAGCCTGAAGGCTAGGGGAGCCCTAGCCTTAGCCTAGGGGAGCCCTAGCCTAAAGCCTAGGGGTGCCCTAGCCTGAAGGCTAGGGGAGCCCTAGCCATAGCCTAGGGGTGCCTAAAGCCTAGGGGTGCCCTAGCCTGAAGGCTAGGGGAGCCCTAGCCTTAGCCTAGGGGAGCCCTAGCCTAAAGCCTAGGGGTGCCCTAGCCTGAAGGCTAGGGGAGCCCTAGCCTTAGCCTAGGGGAGCCTAAAGCCTAGGGGTGCCCTAGCCTGAAGGCTAGGGGAGCCCTAGCCTTAGCCTAGGGGAGCCTAAAGCCTAGGGGTGCCCTAGCCTGAAGGCTAGGGGAGCCCTAGCCTTAGCCTAGGGGAGCCCTAGCCTAAAGCCTAGGGGTGCCCTAGCCTGAAGGCTAGGGGGCCCTAGCCTTAGCCTAGGGGAGCCTAAAGCCTAGGGGTGCCCTAGCCTGAAGGCTAGGGGAGCCCTAGCCTTAGCCTAGGGGAGCCCTAGCCTAAAGCCTAGGGGTGCCCTAGCCTGAAGGCTAGGGGAGCCCTAGCCTTAGCCTAGGGGAGCCTAAAGCCTAGGGGTGCCCTAGCCTGAAGGCTAGGTGAGCCCTAGCCTTAGCCTAGGGGAGCCCTAGCCTAAAGCCTAGGGGTGCCCTAGCCTGAAGGCTAGGGGAGCCCTAGCCTTAGCCTAGGGGTGCCTAAAGCCTAGGGGTGCCCTAGCCTGAAGGCTAGGGGAGCCCTAGCCTTAGCCTAGGGGTGCCCTAGCCTAAAGCCTAGGGGTGCCCTAGCCTGAAGGCTAGGGTAGCCCTAGCCTTAGCCTAGGGGAGCCTAAAGCCTAGGGGTGCCCTAGCCTGAAGGCTAGGGGAGCCCTAGCCTTAGCCTAGGGGAGCCCTAGCCTAAAGCCTAGGGGTGCCCTAGCCTGAAGGCTAGGGGAGACCTAGCCTTAGCCTAGGGGAGCCTAAAGCCTAGGGGTGCCCTAGCCTGAAGGCTAGTGGAGCCCTAGCCTTAGCCTAGGGGAGCCCTAGCCTAAAGCCTAGGGGTGCCCTAGCCTGAAGGCTAGGGGAGCCCTAGCCTTAGCCTAGGGGAGCCTAAAGCCTAGGGGTGCCCTAGCCTGAAGGCTAGGGGAGCCCTAGCCTTAGCCTAGGGGAGCCCTAGCCTAAAGCCTAGGGGTGCCCTAGCCTGAAGGCTAGGGGAGCCCTAGCCTTAGCCTAGGGGAGCCTAAGCCTAGGGGTGCCCTAGCCTGAAGCCTAGGGGTGCCCTAGCCTGAAGGCTAGGGGAGCCCTAGCCTTAGCCTAGGGGAGCCTAAAGCCTAGGGGTGCCCTAGCCTGAAGGCTAGGGGAGCCCTAGCCTTAGCCTAGGGGAGCCCTAGCCTAAAGCCTAGGGGTGCCCTAGCCTGAAGGCTAGGGGAGCCCTAGCCTTAGCCTAGGGTAGCCTAAAGCCTAGGGGTGCCCTGGCCTGAAGGCTAGGGGAGCCCTAGCCTTAGCCTAGGGGAGCCCTAACCTAAAGCCTAGGGGTGCCCTAGCCTGAAGGCTAGGGGAGCCCTAGCCTTAGCCTAGGGGAGCCTAAAGCCTAGGGGTGCCCTAGCCTGAAGGCTAGGGGAGCCCTAGCCTTAGCCTAGGGGAGCCCTAGCCTAAAGCCTAGGGGTGCCCTAGCCTGAAGGCTAGGGGAGCCCTAGCCTTAGCCTAAGGGAGCCTAAAGCCTAGGGGTGCCCTAGCCTGAAGGCTTGGGGAGCCCTAGCCTTAGCCTAGGGGAGCCCTAGCCTAAAGCCTAGGGGTGCCCTAGCCTGAAGGCTAGGGGAGCCCTAGCCTTAACCTAGGGGAGCCTAAAGCCTAGGGGTGCCCTAGCCTGAAGGCTAGGGGAGCCCTAGCCTTAGCCTAGGGGAGCCCTAGCCTAAAGCCTAGGGGTGCCCTAGCCTGAAGGCTAGGGGAGCCCTAGCCTTAGCCTAGGGGAGCCTAAAGCCTAGGGGTGCCCTAGCCTGAAGGCTAGGGGAGCCCTAGCCTTAGCCTAGGGGAGCCTAAAGCCTAGGGGTGCCCTAGCCTGAAGGCTAGGGGAGCCCTAGCCTTAGCCTAGGGGAGCCTAAAGCCTAGGGGTGCCCTAGCCTGAAGGCTAGGGGAGCCCTAGCCTTAGCCTAGGGGAGCCTAAAGCCTAGGGGTGCCCTAGCCTGAAGGCTAGGAGAGCCCTAGCCTTAGCCTAGGGGAGACTAAAGCCTAGGGGTGCCCTAGCCTGAAGGCTAGGGGAGCCCTAGCCTTAGCCTAGGGGAGACTAAAGCCTAGGGGTGCCCTAGCCTGAAGGCTAGGGGAGCCCTAGCCTTAGCCTAGGGGAGCCCTAGCCTAAAGCCTAGGGGTGCCCTAGCCTGAAGGCTAGGGGAGCCCTAGCCTTAGCCTAGGGGAGCCTAAAGCCTAGGGGTGACCTAGCCTGAAGGCTAGGGGAGCCCTAGCCTTAGCCTAGGGGAGCCCTAGCCTAAAGCCTAGGGGTGCCCTAGCCTGAAGGCTAGGGGAGCCCTAGCCTTAGCCTAGGGGAGCCTAAAGCCTAGGGGTGCCCTAGCCTGAAGGCTAGGGGAGCCCTAGCCTTAGCCTAGGGGAGCCCTAGCCTAAAGCCTAGGGGTGCCCTAGCCTGAAGGCTAGGGGAGCCCTAGCCTTAGCCTAGGGGAGCCTAAAGCCTAGGGGTGCCCTAGCCTGAAGGCTAGGGGAGCCCTAGCCTTAGCCTAGGGGAGCCCTAGCCTAAAGCCTAGGGGTGCCCTAGCCTGAAGGCTAGGGGAGCCCTAGCCTTAGCCTAGGGGAGCCTAAAGCCTAGGGGTGCCCTAGCCTGAAGGCTAGGGGAGCCCTAGCCTTAGCCTAGGGGAGCCTAAAGCCTAGGGGTGCCCTAGCCTGAAGGCTAGGGGAGCCCTAGCCTTAGCCTAGGGGAGCCCTAGCCTAAAGCCTAGGGGTGCCCTAGCCTGAAGGCTAGGGGAGCCCTAGCCTTAGCCTAGGGGAGCCTAAAGCCTAGGGGTGCCCTAGCCTGAAGGCTAGGGGAGCCCTAGCCTTAGCCTAGGGGAGCCCTAGCCTAAAGCCTAGGGGTGCCCTAGCCTGAAGGCTAGGGGAGCCCTAGCCTTAGCCTAGGGGAGCCTAAAGCCTAGGGGTGCCCTAGCCTGAAGGCTAGGGGTGCCCTAGCCTGAAGGCTAGGGGAGCCCTAGCCTTAGCCTAGGGGAGCCCTAGCCTAAAGCCTAGGGGTGCCCTAGCCTGAAGGCTAGGGGAGACCTAGCCTTAGCCTAGGGGAGCCTAAAGCCTAGGGGTGCCCTAGCCTGAAGGCTAGGGGAGCCCTAGCCTTAGCCTAGGGGAGCCCTAGCCTAAAGCCTAGGGGTGCCCTAGCCTGAAGGCTAGGGGAGCCCTAGCCTTAGCCTAGGGGAGCCTAAAGCCTAGGGGTGCCCTAGCCTGAAGGCTAGGGGAGCCCTAGACTTAGCCTAGGGGAGCCCTAGCCTAAAGCCTAGGGGTGCCCTAGCCTGAAGGCTAGGGGAGCCCTAGCCTTAGCCTAGGGGAGCCTAAAGCCTAGGGGTGCCCTAGCCTGAAGGCTAGGGGAGCCCTAGCCTTAGCCTAGGGGAGCCCTAGCCTAAAGCCTAGGGGTGCCCTAGCCTGAAGGCTAGGGGAGCCCTAGCCTTAGCCTAGGGGAGCCTAAAGCCTAGGGGTGCCCTAGCCTGAAGGCTAGTGGAGCCCTAGCCTTAGCCTAGGGGAGCCCTAGCCTAAAGCCTAGGGGTGCCCTAGCCTGAAGGCTAGGGGAGCCCTAGCCTTAGCCTAGGGGAGCCTAAAGCCTAGGGGTGCCCTAGCCTGAAGGCTAGGGGAGCCCTAGCCTTAGCCTAGGGGTGCCCTAGCCTAAAGCCTAGGGGTGCCCTAGCCTGAAGGCTAGGGGAGCCCTAGCCTTAGCCTAGGGGAGCCTAAAGCCTAGGGGTGCCCTAGCCTGAAGGCTAGGGGAGCCCTAGCCTTAGCCTAGGGGTGCCCTAGCCTAAAGCCTAGGGGTGCCCTAGCCTGAAGGCTAGGGGAGCCCTAGCCTTAGCCTAGGGGAGCCTAAAGCCTAGGGGTGCCCTAGCCTGAAGGCTAGGGGAGCCCTAGTCTTAGCCTAGGGGTGCCCTAGCCTAAAGCCTAGGGGTGCCCTAGCCTGAAGGCTAGGGGAGCCCTAGCCTTATCCTAGGGGAGCCTAAAGCCTAGGGGTGCCCTAGCCTGAAGGCTAGGGGAGCCCTAGCCTTAGCCTAGGGGAGCCTAAAGCCTAGGGGTGCCCTAGCCTGAAGGCTAGGGGAGCCCTAGCCTTAGCCTAGGGGAGCCTAAAGCCTAGGGGTGCCCTAGCCTGAAGGCTAGGGGAGCCCTAGCCTTAGCCTAGGGGAGCCTAAAGCCTAGGGGTGCCCTAGCCTGAAGGCTAGGGGAGCCCTAGCCTTAGCCTAGGGGAGCCTAAAGCCTAGGGGTGCCCTAGCCTGAAGGCTAGGGGAGCCCTAGCCTTAGCCTAGGGGAGCCTAAAGCCTAGGGGTGCCCTAGCCTGAAGGCTAGGGGAGCCCTAGCCTTAGCCTAGGGGAGCCTAAAGCCTAGGGGTGCCCTAGCCTGAAGGCTAGGGGAGCCCTAGCGTTAGCCTAGGGGAGCCTAAAGCCTAGGGGTGCCCTAGCCTGAAGGCTAGGGGAGCCCTAGCCTTAGCCTAGGGGAGCCTAAAGCCTAGGGGTGCCCTAGCCTGAAGGCTAGGGGAGCCCTAGCCTTAGCCTAGAGGAGCCTAAAGCCTAGGGGTGCCCTAGCCTGAAGGCTAGGGGAGCCCTAGCCTTAGCCTAGGGGAGCCTAAAGCCTAGGGGTGCCCTAGCCTGAAGGCTAGGGGAGCCCTAGCCTTAGCCTAGGGGAGCCCTAGCCTAAAGCCTAGGGGTGCCCTAGCCTGAAGGCTAGGGGAGCCCTAGCCTTAGCCTAGGGGAGCCCTAGCCTAAAGCCTAGGGGTGCCCTAGCCTGAAGGCTAGGGGAGCCCTAGCCTTAGCCTAGGGGAGCCTAAAGCCTAGGGGTGCCCTAGCCTGAAGGCTAGGGGAACCCTAGCCTTAGCCTAGGGGAGCCTAAAGCCTAGGGGTGCCCTAGCCTGATGGTTAGGGGAGCCCTAGCCTTAGCCTAGGGGAGCCTAAAGCCTAGGGGTGCCCTAGCCTGAAGGCTAGGGGAGCCCTAGCCTTAGCCTAGGGGAGCCTAAAGCCTAGGGGTGCCCTAGCCTGAAGGCTAGGGGAGCCCTAGCCTTAGCCTAGGGGAGCCTAAAGCCTAGGGGTGCCCTAGCCTGAAGGCTAGGGGAGCCCTAGCCTTAGCCTAGGGGAGCCTAAAGCCTAGGGGTGCCCTAGCCTGAAGGCTAGGGGAGCCCTAGCCTTAGCCTAGGGGAGCCTAAAGCCTAGGGGTGCCCTAGCCTGAAGGCTAGGGGAGCCCTAGCCTTAGCCTAGGGGAGCCTAAAGCCTAGGGGTGCCCTAGCCTGAAGGCTAGGGGAGCCCTAGCCTTAGCCTAGGGGAGCCTAAAGCCTAGGGGTGCCCTAGCCTGAAGGCTAGGGGAGCCCTAGCCTTAGCCTAGGGGAGCCTAAAGCCTAGGGGTGCCCTAGCCTGAAGGCTAGGGGAGCCCTAGCCTTAGCCTAGGGGAGCCCTAGCCTAAAGCCTAGAGGTGCCCTAGCCTGAAGGCTAGGGGAGCCCTAGCCTTAGCCTAGGGGAGCCCTAGCCTAAAGCCTAGGGGTGCCCTAGCCTGAAGGCTAGGGGAGCCCTAGCCTTAGCCTAGGGGAGCCCTAGCCTAAAGCCTAGGGGTGCCCTAGCCTGAAGGCTAGGGGAGCCCTAGCCTTAGCCTAGGGGTGCCCTAGCCTAAAGCCTAAGGGTGCCCTAGCATGAAGGCTAGGGGAGCCCTAGCCTTAGCCTAGGGGAGCCTAAAGCCTAGGGGTGCCCTAGCCTGAAGGCTAGGGGAGCCCTAGCCTTAGCCTAGGGGAGCCTAAAGCCTAGGGGTGCCCTAGCCTGAAGGCTAGGGGAGCCCTAGCCTTAGCCTAGGGGAGCCTAAAGCCTAGGGGTGCCCTAGCCTGAAGGCTAGGGGAGCCCTAGCCTTAGCCTAGGGGAGCCTAAAGCCTAGGGGTGCCCTAGCCTGAAGGCTAGGGGAGCCCTAGCCTTAGCCTAGGGGAGCCCTAGCCTAAAGCCTAGGGGTGCCCTAGCCTGAAGGCTAGGGGAGCCCTAGCCTTAGCCTAGGGGAGCCCTAGCCTAAAGCCTAGGGGTGCCCTAGCCTGAAGGCTAGGGGAGCCCTAGCCTTAGCCTAGGGGAGCCCTAGCCTTAGCCTAGGGGAGCCCTAGCCTAAAGCCTAGGGGTGCCCTAGCCTGAAGGCTAGGGGAGCCCTAGCCTTAGCCTAGGGGAGCCCTAGCCTAAAGCCTAGGGGTGCCCTAGCCTGAAGGCTAGGGGAGCCCTAGCCTTAGCCTAGGAGAGCCCTAGCCTAAAGCCTAGGGGTGCCCTAGCCTGAAGGCTAGGGGAGCCCTAGCCTTAGCCTAGGGGAGCCTAAAGCCTAGGGGTGCCCTAGCCTGAAGGCTAGGGGAGCCCTAGCCTTAGCCTAGGGGAGCCTAAAGCCTAGGGGTGCCCTAGCCTGAAGGCTAGGGGAGCCCTAGCCTTAGCCTAGGGGAGCCTAAAGCCTAGGAGTGCCCTAGCCTTAGCCTAGGGGAGCCTAAAGCCTAGGGGTGCCCTAGCCTGAAGGCTAGGGGAGCCCTAGCCTTAGCCTAGGGGAGCCTAAAGCCTAGGGGTGCCCTAGCCTGAAGGCTAGGGGAGCCCTAGCCTTAGCCTAGGGGAGCCTAAAGCCTAGGGGTGCCCTAGCCTGAAGGCTAGGGGAGCCCTAGCCTTAGCCTAGGGGAGCCTAAAGCCTAGGGGTGCCCTAGCCTGAAGGCTAGGAGAGCCCTAGCCTTAGCCTAGGGGAGCCTAAAGCCTAGGGGTGCCCTAGTCTGAAGGCTAGGGGAGCCCTAGCCTTAGCCTAGGGGAGCCTAAAGCCTAGGGGTGCCCTAGCCTGAAGGCTAGGTGAGCCCTAGCCTTAGCCTAGGGGAGCCCTAGCCTAAAGCCTAGGGGTGCCCTAGCCTGAAGGCTAGGGGAGCCCTAGCCTTAGCCTAGGGGAGCCCTAGCCTAAAGCCTAGGGGTGCCCTAGCCTGAAGGCTAGGGGAGCCCTAGCCTTAGCCTAGGGGAGCCCTAGCCTAAAGCCTAGGGGTGCCCTAGCCTGAAGGCTAGGGGAGCCCTAGCCTTAGCCTAGGGGAGCCCTAGCCTAAAGCCTAGGGGTGCCCTAGCCTGAAGGCTAGGGGAGCCCTAGCCTTAGCCTAGGGGAGCCTAAAGCCTAGGGGTGCCCTAGCCTGAAGGCTAGGGGTGCCCTAGCCTGAAGGCTAGGGGAGCCCTAGCCTTAGCCTAGGGGAGCCCTAGCCTAAAGCCTAGGGGTGCCCTAGCCTGAAGGCTAGGGGAGCCCTAGCCTTAGCCTAGGGGAGCCTAAAGCCTAGGGGTGCCCTAGCCTGAAGGCTAGTGGAGCCCTAGCCTTAGCCTAGGGGAACCATAGCCTAAAGCCTAGGGGTGCCCTAGCCTGAAGGCTAGGGGAGCCCTAGCCTTAGCCTAGGGGAGCCTAAAGCCTAGGGGTGCCCTAGCCTGAAGGCTAGGGGAGCCCTAGACTTAGCCTAGGGGAGCCCTAGCCTAAAGCCTAGGGGTGCCCTAGCCTGAAGGCTAGGGGAGCCCTAGCCTTAGCCTAGGGGAGCCTAAAGCCTAGGGGTGCTCTAGCCTGAAGGCTAGGGGAGCCCTAGCCTTAGCCTAGGGGAGCCCTAGCCTAAAGACTAGGGGTGCCCTAGCCTGAAGGCTAGGGGAGCCCTAGCCTTAGCCTAGGGGAGCCTAAAGCCTAGGGGTGCCCTAGCCTGAAGGCTAGGGGAGCCCTAGCCTTAGCCTAGGGGAGCCTAAAGCCTAGGGGTGCCCTAGCCTGAAGGCTAGGGGAGCCCTAGCCTTAGCCTAGGGGTGCCCTAGCCTAAAGCCTAGGGGTGCCCTAGCCTGAAGGCTAGGGGAGCCCTAGCCTTAGCCTAGGGGAGCCTAAAGCCTAGGGGTGCCCTAGCCTGAAGGCTAGGGGAGCCCTAGCCTTAGCCTAGGGGTGCCCTAGCCTAAAGCCTAGGGGTGTCCTAGCCTGAAGGCTAGGGGAGCCCTAGCCTTAGCCTAGGGGAGCCTAAAGCCTAGGGGTGCCCTAGCCTGAAGGCTAGGGGAGCCCTAGCCTTAGCCTAGGGGTGCCCTAGCCTAAAGCCTAGGGGTGCCCTAGCCTGAAGGCTAGGGGAGCCCTAGCCTTATCCTAGGGGAGCCTAAAGCCTAGGGGTGCCCTAGCCTGAAGGCTAGGGGAGCCCTAGCCTTAGCCTAGGGGAGCCTAAAGCCTAGGGGTGCCCTAGCCTGAAGGCTAGGGGAGCCCTAGCCTTAGCCTAGGGGAGCCTAAAGCCTAGGGGTGCCCTAGCCTGAAGGCTAGGGGAGCCCTAGCCTTAGCCTAGGGGAGCCTAAAGCCTAGGGGTGCCCTAGCCTGAAGGCTAGGGGAGCCCTAGCCTTAGCCTAGGGGAGCCTAAAGCCTAGGGGTGCCCTAGCCTGAAGGCTAGGGGAGCCCTAGCCTTAGCCTAGGGGAGCCTAAAGCCTAGGGGTGCCCTAGCCTGAAGGCTAGGGGAGCCCTAGCCTTAGCCTAGGGGAGCCTAAAGCCTAGGGGTGCCCTAGCCTGAAGGCTAGGGGAGCCCTAGCGTTAGCCTAGGGGAGCCTAAAGCCTAGGGGTGCCCTAGCCTGAAGGCTAGGGGAGCCCTAGCCTTAGCCTAGGGGAGCCTAAAGCCTAGGGGTGCCCTAGCCTGAAGGCTAGGGGAGCCCTAGCCTTAGCCTAGAGGAGCCTAAAGCCTAGGGGTGCCCTAGCCTGAAGGCTAGGGGAGCCCTAGCCTTAGCCTAGGGGAGCCTAAATCCTAGGGGTGCCCTAGCCTGAAGGCTAGGGGAGCCCTAGCCTTAGCCTAGGGGAGCCCTAGCCTAAAGCCTAGGGGTGCCCTAGCCTGAAGGCTAGGGGAGCCCTAGCCTTAGCCTAGGGGAGCCCTAGCCTAAAGCGTAAGGGTTCCCTAGCCTGAAGGCTAGGGGAGCCCTAGCCTTAGCCTAGGGGAGCCTAAAGCCTAGGGGTGCCCTAGCCTGAAGGCTAGGGGAACCCTAGCCTTAGCCTAGGGGAGCCTAAAGCCTAGGGGTGCCCTAGCCTGAAGGTTAGGGGAGCCCTAGCCTTAGCCTAGGGGAGCCTAAAGCCTAGGGGTGCCCTAGCCTGAAGGCTAGGGGAGCCCTAGCCTTAGCCTAGGGGAGCCTAAAGCCTAGGGGTGCCCTAGCCTGAAGGCTAGGGGAGCCCTAGCCTTAGCCTAGGGGAGCCTAAAGCCTAGGGGTGCCCTAGCCTGAAGGCTAGGGGAGCCCTAGCCTTAGCCTAGGGGAGCCTAAAGCCTAGGGGTGCCCTAACCTGAAGGCTAGGGGAGCCCTAGCCTTAGCCTAGGGGAGCCTAAAGCCTAGGGGTGCCCTAGCCTGAAGGCTAGGGGAGCCCTAGCCTTAGCCTAGGGGAGCCTAAAGCCTAGGGGTGCCCTAGCCTGAAGGCTAGGGGAGCCCTAGCCTTAGCCTAGGGGAGCCTAAAGCCTAGGGGTGCCCTAGCCTGAAGGCTAGGGGAGCCCTAGCCTTAGCCTAGGGGAGCCTAAAGCCTAGGGGTGCCCTAGCCTGAAGGCTAGGGGAGCCCTAGCCTTAGCCTAGGGGAGCCCTAGCCTAAAGCCTAGGGGTGCCCTAGCCTGAAGGCTAGGGGAGCCCTAGCCTTAGCCTAGGGGAGCCCTAGCCTAAAGCCTAGGGGTGCCCTAGCCTGAAGGCTAGGGGAGCCCTAGCCTTAGCCTAGGGGAGCCCTAGCCTAAAGCCTAGGGGTGCCCTAGCCTGAAGGCTAGGGGAGCCCTAGCCTTAGCCTAGGGGTGCCCTAGCCTAAAGCCTAGGGGTGCCCTAGCCTGAAGGCTAGGGGAGACCTAGCCTTAGCCTAGGGGAGCCTAAAGCCTAGGGGTGCCCTAGCCTGAAGGCTAGGGGAGCCCTAGCCTTAGCCTAGGGGAGCCTAAAGCCTAGGGATGCCCTAGCCTGAAGGCTAGGGGAGCCCTAGCCTTAGCCTAGGGGAGCCTAAAGCCTAGGGGTGCCCTAGCCTGAAGGCTAGGGGAGCCCTAGCCTTAGCCTAGGGGAGCCTAAAGCCTAGGGGTGCCCTAGCCTGAAGGCTAGGGGAGCCCTAGCCTTAGCCTAGGGGAGCCTAAAGCCTAGGGGTGCCCTAGCCTGAAGGCTAGGGGAGCCCTAGCCTTAGCCTAGGGGAGCCCTAGCCTAAAGCCTAGGGGTTCCCTAGCCTGAAGGCTAGGGGAGCCCTAGCCTTAGCCTAGGGGAGCCCTAGCCTAAAACCTAGGGGTGCCCAAGCCTGAAGGCTAGGGGAGCCCTAGCCTTAGCCTAGGGGAGCCCTAGCCTAAAGCCTAGGGGTGCCCAAGCCTGAAGGCTAGGGGAGCCCTAGCCTTAGCCTAGGGGAGCCCTAGCCTAAAGCCTAGGGGTGCCCTAGCCTGAAGGCTAGGGGAGCCCTAGCCTTAGCCTAGGGGAGCCCTAGCCTAAAGCCTAGGGGTGCCCTAGCCTGAAGGCTAGGGGAGCCCTAGCCTTAGCCTAGGGGAGCCCTAGCCTAAAGCCTAGGGGTGCCCTAGCCTGAAGGCTAGGGGAGCCCTAGCCTTAGCCTAGGGGAGCCCTAGCCTAAAGCCTAGGGGTGCCCTAGCCTGAAGGCTAGGGGAGCCCTAGCCTTAGCCTAGGGGAGCCCTAGCCTAAAGGCTAGGGGTGCCCTAGCCTGAAGGCTAGGGGAGCCCTAGCCTTAGCCTAGGGGAGCCCTAGCCTAAAGCCTAGGGGTGCCCTAGCCTGAAGGCTAGGGGAGCCCTAGCCTTAGCCTAGGGGAGCCTAAAGCCTAGGGGTGCCCTAGCCTGAAGGCTAGGGGAGCCCTAGCCTTAGCCTAGGGGAGCCTAAAGCCGAGGGGTGCCCTAGCCTGAAGGCTAGGGGAGCCCTAGCCTTAGCCTAGGGGAGCCTAAAGCCTAGGGGTGCCCTAGCCTGAAGGCTAGGGGAGCCCTAGCCTTAGCCTAGGGGAGCCTAAAGCCTAGGGGTGCCCTAGCCTGAAGGCTAGGGGAGCCCTAGCCTTAGCCTAGGGGAGCCTAAAGCCTAGGGGTGCCCTAGCCTGAAGGCTAGGGGAGCCCTAGCCTTAGCCTAGGGGAGCCTAAAGCCTAGGGGTGCCCTAGCCTGAAGGCTAGGGGAGCCCTAGCCTTAGCCTAGGGGAGCCTAAAGCCTAGGGGTGCCCTAGCCTGAAGGCTAGGGGAGCCCTAGCCTTAGCCTAGGGGAGACTAAAGCCTAGGGGTGCCCTAGCCTGAAGGCTAGGGGAGCCCTAGCCTTAGCCTAGGGGAGCCCTAGCCTAAAGCCTAGGGGTGCCCTAGCCTGAAGGCTAGGGGAGCCCTAGCCTTAGCCTAGGGGAGCCCTAGCCTTAGCCTAGGGGAGCCCTAGCCTAAAGCCTAGGGGTGCCCTAGCCTGAAGGCTAGGGGAGCCCTAGCCTTAGCCTAGGGGAGCCCTAGCCTAAAGCCTAGGGGTGCCCTAGCCTGAAGGCTAGGGGAGCCCTAGCCTTAGCCTAGGGGAGCCCTAGCCTAAAGCCTAGGGGTGCCCTAGCCTGAAGGCTAGGGGAGCCCTAGCCTTAGCCTAGGGGAGCCCTAGCCTAAAGCCTAGGGGTGCCCTAGCCTGAAGGCTAGGGGAGCCCTAGCCTTAGCCTAGGGGAGCCCTAGCCTAAAGCCTAGGGGTGCCCTAGCCTGAAGGCTAGGGGAGCCCTAGCCTTAGCCTAGGGGAGCCCTAGCCTAAAGCCTAGGGGTGCCCTAGCCTGAAGGCTAGGGGAGCCCTAGCCTTAGCCTAGGGGAGCCCTAGCCTAAAGCCTAGGGGTGCCCTAGCCTGAAGGCTAGGGGAGCCCTAGCCTTAGCCTAGGGGAGCCCTAGCCTAAAGCCTAGGGGTGCCCTAGCCTGAAGGCTAGGGGAGCCCTAGCCTTAGCCTAGGGGAGCCCTAGCCTAAAGCCTAGGGGTGCCCTAGCCTGAAGGCTAGGGGAGCCCTAGCCTTAGCCTAGGGGAGCCCTAGCCTAAAGCCTAGGGGTGCCCTAGCCTGAAGGCTAGGGGAGCCCTAGCCTTAGCCTAGGGGAGCCTAAAGCCTAGGGGTGCCCTAGCCTGAAGGCTAGGGGAGCCCTAGCCTTAGCCTAGGGGAGCCTAAAGCCTAGGGGTGCCCTAGCCTGAAGGCTAGGGGAGCCCTAGCCTTAGCCTAGGGGAGCCTAAAGCCTAGGGGTGCCCTAGCCTGAAGGCTAGGGGAGCCCTAGCCTTAGCCTAGGGGAGCCTAAAGCCTAGGGGTGCCCTAGCCTGAAGGCTAGGGGAGCCCTAGCCTTAGCCTAGGGGAGCCTAAAGCCTAGGGGTGCCCTAGCCTGAAGGCTAGGGGAGCCCTAGCCTTAGCCTAGGGGAGCCTAAAGCCTAGGGGTGCCCTAGCCTGAAGGCTAGGGGAGCCCTAGCCTTAGCCTAGGGGAGCCTAAAGCCTAGGGGTGCCCTAGCCTGAAGGCTAGGGGAGCCCTAGCCTTAGCCTAGGGGAGCCTAAAGCCTAGGGGTGCCCTAGCCTGAAGGCTAGGAGAGACCTAGCCTTAGCCTAGGGGAGCCTAAAGCCTAGGGGTGCCCAAGTCTGAAGGCTAGGGGAGCCCTAGCCTTAGCCTAGGGGAGCCTAAAGCCTAGGGGTGCCCTAGCCTGAAGGCTAGGTGAGCCCTAGCCTTAGCCTAGGGGAGCCCTAGCCTAAAGCCTAGGGGTGCCCTAGCCTGAAGGCTAGGGGAGCCCTAGCCTTAGCCTAGGGGAGCCCTAGCCTAAAGCCTAGGGGTGCCCTAGCCTGAAGGCTAGGGGAGCCCTAGCCTTAGCCTAGGGGAGCCTAAAGCCTAGGGGTGCCCTAGCCTGAAGGCTAGGGGAGCCCTAGCCTTAGCCTAGGGGAGCCTAAAGCCTAGGGGTGCCCTAGCCTGAAGGCTAGGGGAGCCCTAGCCTTAGCCTAGGGGAGCCTAAAGCCTAGGGGTGCCCTAGCCTGAAGGCTAGGGGAGCCCTAGCCTTAGCCTAGGGGAGCCTAAAGCCTAGGGGTGCCCTAGCCTGAAGGCTAGGGGAGCCCTAGCCTTAGCCTAGGGGAGCCCTAGCCTAAAGCCTAGGGGTGCCCTAGCCTGAAGGCTAGGGGAGCCCTAGCCTTAGCCTAGGGGAGCCCTAGCCTAAAGCCTAGGGGTGCCCTAGCCTGAAGGCTAGGGGAGCCCTAGCCTTAGCCTAGGGGAGCCCTAGCCTAAAGCCTAGGGGTGCCCTAGCCTGAAGGCTAGGGGAGCCCTAGCCTTAGCCTAGGGGAGCCCTAGCCTAAAGCCTAGGGGTGCCCTAGCCTGAAGGCTAGGGGAGCCCTAGCCTTAGCCTAGGGGAGCCCTAGCCTAAAGCCTAGGGTTGCCCTAGCCTGAAGGCTAGGGGAGCCCTAGCCTTAGCCTAGGGGAGCCCTAGCCTGAAGGCTAGGGGAGCCCTAGCCTGAAGGCTAGGGGAGCCCTAGCCTTAGCCTAGGGGAGCCTAAAGCCTAGGGGTGCCCTAGCCTGAAGGCTAGGGGAGCCCTAGCCTTAGCCTAGGGGAGCCTAAAGCCTAGGGGTGCCCTAGCCTGAAGGCTAGGGGAGCCCTAACCTTAGCCTAGGGGAGCCTAAAGCCTAGGGGTGCCCTAGCCTGAAGGCTAGGGGAGCCCTAGCCTTAGCCTAGGGGAGCCTAAAGCCTAGGGGTGCCCTAGCCTGAAGGCTAGGAGAGACCTAGCCTTAGCCTAGGGGAGCCTAAAGCCTAGGGGTGCCCTAGTCTGAAGGCTAGGGGAGCCCTAGCCTTAGCCTAGGGGAGCCTAAAGCCTAGGGGTGCCCTAGCCTGAAGGCTAGGGGAGCCCTAGCCTTAGCCTAGGGGAGCCCTAGCCTAAAGCCTAGGGGTGCCCTAGCCTGAAGGCTAGGGGAGCCCTAGCCTTAGCCTAGGGGAGCCCTAGCCTAAAGCCTAGGGGTGCCCTAGCCTGAAGGCTAGGGGAGCCCTAGCCTTAGCCTAGGGGAGCCCTAGCCTAAAGCCTAGGGGTGCCCTAGCCTGAAGGCTAGGGGAGCCCTAGCCTTAGCCTAGGGGAGCCTAAAGCCTAGGGGTGCCCTAGCCTGAAGGCTAGGGGAGCCCTAGCCTTAGCCTAGGGGAGCCTAAAGCCTAGGGGTGCCCTAGCCTGAAGGCTAGGGGAGCCCTAGCCTTAGCCTAGGGGAGCCTAAAGCCTAGGGGTGCCCTAGCCTGAAGGCTAGGGGAGCCCTAGCCTTAGCCTAGGGGAGCCTAAAGCCTAGGGGTGCCCTAGCCTGAAGGCTAGGGGAGCCCTAGCCTTAGCCTAGGGGAGCCTAAAGCCTAGGGGTGCCCTAGCCTGAAGGCTAGGGGAGCCCTAGCCTTAGCCTAGGGGAGCCTAAAGCCTAGGGGTGCCCTAGCCTGAAGGCTAGGGGAGCCCTAGCCTTAGCCTAGGGGAGCCCTAGCCTAAAGCCTAGGGGTGCCCTAGCCTGAAGGCTAGGGGAGCCCTAGCCTTAGCCTAGGGGAGCCCTAGCCTAAAGCCTAGGGGTGCCCTAGCCTGAAGGCTAGGGGAGCCCTAGCCTTAGCCTAGGGGAGCCCTAGCCTAAAGCCTAGGGGTGCCCTAGCCTGAAGGCTAGGGGAGCCCTAGCCTTAGCCTTGGGGAGCCCTAGCCTAAAGCCTAGGGGTGCCCTAGCCTGAAGGCTAGGGGAGCCCTAGCCTTAGCCTAGGGGAGCCCTAGCCTAAAGCCTAGGGGTGCCCTAGCCTGAAGGCTAGGGGAGCCCTAGCCTTAGCCTAGGGGAGCCCTAGCCTAAAGCCTAGGGGTGCCCTAGCCTGAAGGCTAGGGGAGCCCTAGCCTTAGCCTAGGGGAGCCCTAGCCTAAAGCCTAGGGGTGCCCTAGCCTGAAGGCTAGGGGAGCCCTAGCCTTAGCCTAGGGGAGCCCTAGCCTAAAGCCTAGGGGTGCCCTAGCCTGAAGGCTAGGGGAGCCCTAGCCTTAGCCTAGGGGAGCCCTAGCCTAAAGCCTAGGGGTGCCCTAGCCTGAAGGCTAGGGGAGCCCTAGCCTTAGCCTAGGGGAGCCTAAAGCCTAGGGGTGCCCTAGCCTGAAGGCTAGGGGAGCCCTAGCCTTAGCCTAGGGGAGCCTAAAGCCTAGGGGTGCCCTAGCCTGAAGGCTAGGGGAGCCCTAGCCTTAGCCTAGGGGAGCCTAAAGCCTAGGGGTGCCCTAGCCTGAAGGCTAGGGGAGCCCTAGCCTTAGCCTAGGGGAGCCCTAGCCTAAAGCCTAGGGGTGCCCTAGCCTGAAGGCTAGGGGAGCCCTAGCCTTAGCCTAGGGGAGCCCTAGCCTAAAGCCTAGGGGTGCCCTAGCCTGAAGGCTAGGGGAGCCCTAGCCTTAGCCTAGGGGTGCCTAAAGCCTAGGGGTGCCCTAGCCTGAAGGCTAGGGGAGCCCTAGCCTTAGCCTAGGGGAGCCCTAGCCTAAAGCCTAGGGGTGCCCTAGCCTGAAGGCTAGGGGAGCCCTAGCCTTAGCCTAGGGGAGCCTAAAGCCTAGGGGTGCCCTAGCCTGAAGGCTAGGGGAGCCCTAGCCTTAGCCTAGGGGAGCCTAAAGCCTAGGGGTGCCCTAGCCTGAAGGCTAGGGGAGCCCTAGCCTTAGCCTAGGGGAGCCCTAGCCTAAAGCCTAGGGGTGCCCTAGCCTGAAGGCTAGGGGAGCCCTAGCCTTAGCCTAGGGGAGCCTAAAGCCTAGGGGTGCCCTGGCCTGAAGGCTAGGGGAGCCCTAGCCTTAGCCTAGGGGAGCCTAAAGCCTAGGGGTGCCCTAGCCTGAAGGCTAGGGGAGCCCTAGCCTTAGCCTAGGGGAGCCCTAGCCTAAAGCCTAGGGGTGCCCTAGCCTGAAGGCTAGGGGAGCCCTAGCCTTAGCCTAGGGGAGCCTAAAGCCTAGGGGTGCCCTAGCCTGAAGGCTAGGGGAGCCCTAGCCTTAGCCTAGGGGAGCCCTAGCCTAAAGCCTAGGGGTGCCCTAGCCTGAAGGCTAGGGGAGCCCTAGCCTTAGCCTAGGGGAGCCTAAAGCCTAGGGGTGCCCTAGCCTGAAGGCTAGGGGAGCCCTAGCCTTAGCCTAGGGGAGCCCTAGCCTAAAGCCTAGGGGTGCCCTAGCCTGAAGGCTAGGGGAGCCCTAGCCTTAGCCTAGGGGAGCCTAAAGCCTAGGGGTGCCCTAGCCTGAAGGCTAGGGGAGCCCTAGCCTTAGCCTAGGGGAGCCCTAGCCTAAAGCCTAGGGGTGCCCTAGCCTGAAGGCTAGGGGAGCCCTAGCCTTAGCCTAGGGGAGCCTAAAGCCTAGGGGTGCCCTAGCCTGAAGGCTAGGGGAGCCCTAGCCTTAGCCTAGGGGAGCCCTAGCCTAAAGCCTAGGGGTGCCCTAGCCTGAAGGCTAGGGGAGCCCTAGCCTTAGCCTAGGGGAGCCTAAAGCCTAGGGGTGCCCTAGCCTGAAGGCTAGGGGAGCCCTAGCCTTAGCCTAGGGGAGCCCTAGCCTAAAGCCTAGGGGTGCCCTAGCCTGAAGGCTAGGGGAGCCCTAGCCTTAGCCTAGGGGAGCCTAAAGCCTAGGGGTGCCCTAGCCTGAAGGCTAGGGGAGCCCTAGCCTTAGCCTAGGGGAGCCCTAGCCTAAAGCCTAGGGGTGCCCTAGCCTGAAGGCTAGGGGAGCCCTAGCCTTAGCCTAGGGGAGCCCTAGCCTAAAGCCTAGGGGTGCCCTAGCCTGAAGGCTAGGGGAGCCCTAGCCTTAGCCTAGGGGAGCCTAAAGCCTAGGGGTGCCCTAGCCTGAAGGCTAGGGGAGTCCTAGCCTTAGCCTAGGGGAGCCTAAAGCCTAGGGGTGCCCTAGCCTGAAGGCTAGGGGAGCCCTAGCCTTAGCCTAGGGGAGCCTAAAGCCTAGGGGTGCCCTAGCCTGAAGGCTAGGGGAGCCCTAGCCTTAGCCTAGGGGAGCCTAAAGCCTAGGGGTGCCCTAGCCTGAAGGCTAGGGGAGCCCTAGCCTTAGCCTAGGGGAGCCTAAAGCCTAGGGGTGCCCTAGCCTGAAGGCTAGGGGAGCCCTAGCCTTAGCCTAGGGGAGCCTAAAGCCTAGGGGTGCCCTAGCCTGAAGGCTAGGGGAGCCCTAGCCTTAGCCTAGGGGAGCCTAAAGCCTAGGGGTGCCCTAGCCTGAAGGCTAGGGGAGCCCTAGCGTTAGCCTAGGGGAGCCTAAAGCCTAGGGGTGCCCTAGCCTGAAGGCTAGGGGAGCCTTAGCCTTAGCCTAGGGGAGCCTAAAGCCTAGGGGTGCCCTAGCCTGAAGGCTAGGGGAGCCCTAGCCTTAGCCTAGAGGAGCCTAAAGCCTAGGGGTGCCCTAGCCTGAAGGCTAGGGGAGCCCTAGCCTTAGCCTAGGGGAGCCTAAAGCCTAGGGGTGCCCTAGCCTGAAGGCTAGGGGAGCCCTAGCCTTAGCCTAGGGGAGCCCTAGCCTAAAGCCTAGGGGTGCCCTAGCCTAAAGGCTAGGGGAGCCCTAGCCTTAGCCTAGGGGAGCCCTAGCCTAAAGCCTAGGGGTGCCCTAGCCTGAAGGCTAGGGGAGCCCTAGCCTTAGCCTAGGGGAGCCTAAAGCCTAGGGGTGCCCTAGCCTGAAGGCTAGGGGAACCCTAGCCTTAGCCTAGGGGAGCCTAAAGCCTAGGGGTGCCCTAGCCTGAAGGTTAGGGGAGCCCTAGCCTTAGCCTAGGGGAGCCTAAAGCCTAGGGGTGCCCTAGCCTGAAGGCTAGGGGAGCCCTAGCCTTAGCCTAGGGGAGCCTAAAGCCTAGGGGTGCCCTAGCCTGAAGGCTAGGGGAGCCCTAGCCTTAGCCTAGGGGAGCCTAAAGCCTAGGGGTGCCCTAGCCTGAAGGCTAGGGGAGCCCTAGCCTTAGCCTAGGGGAGCCTAAAGCCTAGGGGTGCCCTAGCCTGAAGGCTAGGGGAGCCCTAGCCTTAGCCTAGAGGAGCCTAAAGCCTAGGGGTGCCCTAGCCTGAAGGCTAGGGGAGCCCTAGCCTTAGCCTAGGGGAGCCTAAAGCCTAGGGGTGCCCTAGCCTGAAGGCTAGGGGAGCCCTAGCCTTAGCCTAGGGGAGCCCTAGCCTAAAGCCTAGGGGTGCCCTAGCCTAAAGGCTAGGGGAGCCCTAGCCTTAGCCTAGGGGAGCCCTAGCCTAAAGCCTAGGGGTGCCCTAGCCTGAAGGCTAGGGGAGCCCTAGCCTTAGCCTAGGGGAGCCTAAAGCCTAGGGGTGCCCTAGCCTGAAGGCTAGGGGAACCCTAGCCTTAGCCTAGGGGAGCCTAAAGCCTAGGGGTGCCCTAGCCTGAAGGTTAGGGGAGCCCTAGCCTTAGCCTAGGGGAGCCTAAAGCCTAGGGGTGCCCTAGCCTGAAGGCTAGGGGAGCCCTAGCCTTAGCCTAGGGGAGCCTAAAGCCTAGGGGTGCCCTAGCCTGAAGGCTAGGGGAGCCCTAGCCTTAGCCTAGGGGAGCCTAAAGCCTAGGGGTGCCCTAGCCTGAAGGCTAGGGGAGCCCTAGCCTTAGCCTAGGGGAGCCTAAAGCCTAGGGGTGCCCTAGCCTGAAGGCTAGGGGAGCCCTAGCCTTAGCCTAGGGGAGCCTAAAGCCTAGGGGTGCCCTAGCCTGAAGGCTAGGAGACCCCTAGCCTTAGCCTAGGGGAGCCTAAAGCCTAGGGGTGCCCTAGCCTGAAGGCTAGGGGAGCCCTAGCCTTAGCCTAGGGGAGCCCTAGCCTAAAGCCTAGGGGTGCCCTAGCCTGAAGGCTAGGGGAGCCCTAGCCTTAGCCTAGGGGAGCCCTAGCCTAAAGCCTAGGGGTGCCCTAGCCTGAAGGCTAGGGGAGCCCTAGCTTTAGCCTAGGGGAGCCCTAGCCTAAAGCCTAGGGGTGCCCTAGCCTGAAGGCTAGGGGAGCCCTAGCCTTAGCCTAGGGGTGCCCTAGCCTAAAGCCTAGGGGTGCCCTAGCCTGAAGGCTAGGGGAGCCCTAGCCTTAGCCTAGGGGAGCCTAAAGCCTAGGGGTGCCCTAGCCTGAAGGCTAGGGGAGCCCTAGCCTTATCCTAGGGGAGCCTAAAGCCTAGGGGTGCCCTAGCCTGAAGGCTAGGGGAGCCCTAGCCTTAGCCTAGGGGAGCCTAAAGCCTAGGGGTGCCCTAGCCTGAAGGCTAGGGGAGCCCTAGCCTTAGCCTAGGGGAGCCTAAAGCCTAGGGGTGCCCTAGCTGAAGGCTAGGGGAGCCCTAGCCTTAGCCTAGGGGAGCCTAAAGCCTAGGGGTGCCCTAGCCTGAAGGCTAGGGGAGCCCTAGCCTTAGCCTAGGGGAGCCCTAGCCTAAAGCCTAGGGGTTCCCTAGCCTGAAGGCTAGGGGAGCCCCAGCCTTAGCCTAGGGGAGCCCTAGCCTAAAACCTAGGGGTGCCCAAGCCTGAAGGCTAGGGGAGCCCTAGCCTTAGCCTAGGGGAGCCCTAGCCTAAAGCCTAGGGGTGCCCAAGCCTGAAGGCTAGGGGAGCCCTAGCCTTAGCCTAGGGGAGCCCTAGCCTAAAGCCTAGGGGTGCCCTAGCCTGAAGGCTAGGGGAGCCCTAGCCTTAGCCTAGGGGAGCCCTAGCCTAAAGCCTAGGGGTGCCCTAGCCTGAAGGCTAGGGGAGCCCTAGCCTTAGCCTAGGGGAGCCCTAGCCTAAAGCCTAGGGGTGCCCTAGCCTGAAGGCTAGGGGAGCCCTAGCCTTAGCCTAGGGGAGCCCTAGCCCTAAAGCCTAGGGGTGCCCTAGCCTGAAGGCTAGGGGAGCCCTAGCCTTAGCCTAGGGGAGCCCTAGCCTAAAGGCTAGGGTGCCCTAGCCTGAAGGCTAGGGGAGCCCTAGCCTTAGCCTAGGGGAGCCCTAGCCTAAAGGCTAGGGGTGCCCTAGCCTGAAGGCTAGGGGAGCCCTAGCCTTAGCCTAGGGGAGCCTAAAGCCTAGGGGTGCCCTAGCCTGAAGGCTAGGGGAGCCCTAGCCTTAGCCTAGGGGAGCCTAAAGCCGAGGGGTGCCCTAGCCTGAAGGCTAGGGGAGCCCTAGCCTTAGCCTAGGGGAGCCTAAAGCCGAGGGGTGCCCTAGCCTGAAGGCTAGGGGAGCCCTAGCCTTAGCCTAGGGGAGCCTAAAGCCTAGGGGTGCCCTAGCCTGAAGGCTAGGGGAGCCCTAGCCTTAGCCTAGGGGAGCCTAAAGCCTAGGGGTGCCCTAGCCTGAAGGCTAGGGGAGCCCTAGCCTTAGCCTAGGGGAGCCTAAAGCCTAGGGGTGCCCTAGCCTGAAGGCTAGGGGAGCCCTAGCCTTAGCCTAGGGGAGCCTAAAGCCTAGGGGTGCCCTAGCCTGAAGGCTAGGGGAGCCCTAGCCTTAGCCTAGGGGAGCCTAAAGCCTAGGGGTGCCCTAGCCTGAAGGCTAGGGGAGCCCTAGCCTTAGCCTAGGGGAGCCCTAGCCTAAAGCCTAGGGGTGCCCTAGCCTGAAGGCTAGGGGAGCCCTAGCCTTAGCCTAGGGGAGCCCTAGCCTTAGCCTAGGGGAGCCCTAGCCTAAAGCCTAGGGGTGCCCTAGCCTGAAGGCTAGGGGAGCCCTAGCCTTAGCCTAGGGGAGCCCTAGCCTAAAGCCTAGGGGTGCCCTAGCCTGAAGGCTAGGGGAGCCCTAGCCTTAGCCTAGGGGAGCCCTAGCCTAAAGCCTAGGGGTGCCCTAGCCTGAAGGCTAGGGGAGCCCTAGCCTTAGCCTAGGGGAGCCCTAGCCTAAAGCCTAGGGGTGCCCTAGCCTGAAGGCTAGGGGAGCCCTAGCCTTAGCCTAGGGGAGCCCTAGCCTAAAGCCTAGGGGTGCCCTAGCCTGAAGGCTAGGGGAGCCCTAGCCTTACCCTAGGGGAGCCCTAGCCTAAAGCCTAGGGGTGCCCTAGCCTGAAGGCTAGGGGAGCCCTAGCCTTAGCCTAGGGGAGCCCTAGCCTAAAGCCTAGGGGTGCCCTAGCCTGAAGGCTAGGGGAGCCCTAGCCTTAGCCTAGGGGAGCCCTAGCCTAAAGCCTAGGGGTGCCCTAGCCTGAAGGCTAGGGGAGCCCTAGCCTTAGCCTAGGGGAGCCCTAGCCTAAAGCCTAGGGGTGCCCTAGCCTGAAGGCTAGGGGAGCCCTAGCCTTAGCCTAGGGGAGCCCTAGCCTAAAGCCTAGGGGTGCCCTAGCCTGAAGGCTAGGGGAGCCCTAGCCTTAGCCTAGGGGAGCCTAAAGCCTAGGGGTGCCCTAGCCTGAAGGCTAGGGGAGCCCTAGCCTTAGCCTAGGGGAGCCTAAAGCCTAGGGGTGCCCTAGCCTGAAGGCTAGGGGAGCCCTAGCCTTAGCCTAGGGGAGCCTAAAGCCTAGGGGTGCCCTAGCCTGAAGGCTAGGGGAGCCCTAGCCTTAGCCTAGGGGAGCCTAAAGCCTAGGGGTGCCCTAGCCTGAAGGCTAGGGGAGCCCTAGCCTTAGCCTAGGGGAGCCTAAAGCCTAGGGGTGCCCTAGCCTGAAGGCTAGGGGAGCCCTAGCCTTAGCCTAGGGGAGCCTAAAGCCTAGGGGTGCCCTAGCCTGAAGGCTAGGGGAGCCCTAGCCTTAGCCTAGGGGAGCCTAAAGCCTAGGGGTGCCCTAGCCTGAAGGCTAGGAGAGCCCTAGCCTTAGCCTAGGGGAGCCTAAAGCCTAGGGGTGCCCTAGTCTGAAGGCTAGGGGAGCCCTAGCCTTAGCCTAGGGGAGCCTAAAGCCTAGGGGTGCCCTAGCCTGAAGGCTAGGGGAGCCCTAGCTTTAGCCTAGGGGAGCCCTAGCCTAAAGCCTAGGGGTGCCCTAGCCTGAAGGCTAGGGGAGCCCTAGCCTTAGCCTAGGGGAGCCCTAGCCTAAAGCCTAGGGGTGCCCTAGCCTGAAGGCTAGGGGAGCCCTAGCCTTAGCCTAGGGGAGCCCTAGCCTAAAGCCTAGGGGTGCCCTAGCCTGAAGGCTAGGGGAGCCCTAGCCTTAGCCTAGGGGAGCCCTAGCCTAAAGCCTAGGGGTGCCCTAGCCTGAAGGCTAGGGGAGCCCTAGCCTTAGCCTAGGGGAGCCTAAAGCCTAGGGGTGCCCTAGCCTGAAGGCTAGGGGAGCCCTAGCCTTAGCCTAGGGGAGCCTAAAGCCTAGGGGTGCCCTAGCCTGAAGGCTAGGGGAGCCCTAGCCTTAGCCTAGGGGAGCCTAAAGCCTAGGGGTGCCCTAGCCTGAAGGCTAGGGGAGCCCTAGCCTTAGCCTAGGGGAGCCTAAAGCCTAGGGGTGCCCTAGCCTGAAGGCTAGGGGAGCCCTAGCCTTAGCCTAGGGGAGCCCTAGCCTAAAGCCTAGGGGTGCCCTAGCCTGAAGGCTAGGGGAGCCCTAGCCTTAGCCTAGGGGAGCCCTAGCCTAAAGCCTAGGGGTGCCCTAGCCTGAAGGCTAGGGGAGCCCTAGCCTTAGCCTAGGGGAGCCCTAGCCTAAAGCCTAGGGGTGCCCTAGCCTGAAGGCTAGGGGAGCCCTAGCCTTAGCCTAGGGGAGCCCTAGCCTAAAGCCTAGGGGTGCCCTAGCCTGAAGGCTAGGGGAGCCCTAGCCTTAGCCTAGGGAAGCCCTAGCCTAAAGCCTAGGGGTGCCCTAGCCTGAAGGCTAGGGGAGCCCTAGCCTTAGCCTAGGGGAGCCCTAGCCTAAAGCCTAGGGGTGCCCTAGCCTGAAGGCTAGGGGAGCCCTAGCCTTAGCCTAGGGGAGCCCTAGCCTAAAGCGTAGGGGTGCCCTAGCCTGAAGGCTAGGGGAGCCCTAGCCTTAGCCTAGGGGAGCCCTAGCCTAAAGCCTAGGGGTGCCCTAGCCTGAAGGCTAGGGGAGCCCTAGCCTTAGCCTAGGGGAGCCCTAGCCTAAAGCCTAGGGGTGCCCTAGCCTGAAGGCTAGGGGAGCCCTAGCCTTAGCCTAGGGGAGCCTAAAGCCTAGGGGTGCCCTAGCCTGAAGGCTAGGGGAGCCCTAGCCTTAGCCTAGGGGAGCCTAAAGCCTAGGGGTGCCCTAGCCTGAAGGCTAGGGGAGCCCTAGCCTTAGCCTAGGGGAGCCCTAGCCTAAAGCCTAGGGGTGCCCTAGCCTGAAGGCTAGGGGAGCCCTAGCCTTAGCCTAGGGGAGCCCTAGCCTAAAGCCTAGGGGTGCCCTAGCCTGAAGGCTAGGGGGAGCCCTAGCCATAGCCTAGGGGTGCCTAAAGCCTAGGGGTGCCCTAGCCTGAAGGCTAGGGGAGCCCTAGCCTTAGCCTAGGGGAGCCCTAGCCTAAAGCCTAGGGGTGCCCTAGCCTGAAGGCTAGGGGAGCCCTAGCCTTAGCCTAGGGGAGCCTAAAGCCTAGGGGTGCCCTAGCCTGAAGGCTAGGGGAGCCCTAGCCTTAGCCTAGGGGAGCCTAAAGCCTAGGGGTGCCCTAGCCTGAAGGCTAGGGGAGCCCTAGCCTTAGCCTAGGGGAGCCCTAGCCTAAAGCCTAGGGGTGCCCTAGCCTGAAGGCTAGGGGAGCCCTAGCCTTAGCCTAGGGGAGCCTAAAGCCTAGGGGTGCCCTAGCCTGAAGGCTAGGGGAGCCCTAGCCTTAGCCTAGGGGAGCCTAAAGCCTAGGGGTGCCCTAGCCTGAAGGCTAGGGGAGCCCTAGCCTTAGCCTAGGGTAGCCCTAGCCTAAAGCCTAGGGGTGCCCTAGCCTGAAGGCTAGGGGAGCCCTAGCCTTAGCCTAGGGGAGCCTAAAGCCTAGGGGTGCCCTAGCCTGAAGGCTAGGGGAGCCCTAGCCTTAGCCTAGGGGAGCCCTAGCCTAAAGCCTAGGGGTGCCCTAGCCTGAAGGCTAGGGGAGCCCTAGCCTTAGCCTAGGGGAGCCTAAAGCCTAGGGGTGCCCTAGCCTGAAGGCTAGGGGAGCCCTAGCCTTAGCCTAGGGGAGCCCTAGCCTAAAGCCTAGGGGTGCCCTAGCCTGAAGGCTAGGGGAGCCCTAGCCTTAGCCTAGGGGAGCCTAAAGCCTAGGGGTGCCCTAGCCTGAAGGCTAGGGGAGCCCTAGCCTTAGCCTAGGGGAGCCCTAGCTTAAAGCCTAGGGGTGCCCTAGCCTGAAGGCTAGGGGAGCCCTAGCCTTAGCCTAGGGGAGCCTAAAGCCTAGGGGTGCCCTAGCCTGAAGGCTAGGGGAGCCCTAGCCTTAGCCTAGGGGAGCCCTAGCCTAAAGCCTAGGGGTGCCCTAGCCTGAAGGCTAGGGGAGCCCTAGCCTTAGCCTAGGGGAGCCTAAAGCCTAGGGGTGCCCTAGCCTGAAGGCTAGGGGAGCCCTAGCCTTAGCCTAGGGGAGCCCTAGCCTAAAGCCTAGGGGTGCCCTAGCCTGAAGGCTAGGGGAGCCCTAGCCTTAGCCTAGGGGAGCCTAAAGCCTAGGGGTGCCCTAGCCTGAAGGCTAGGGGAGCCCTAGCCTTAGCCTATGGGAGCCCTAGCCTAAAGCCTAGGGGTGCCCTAGCCTGAAGGCTAGGGGAGCCCTAGCCTTAGCCTAGGGGAGCCTAAAGCCTAGGGGTGCCCTAGCCTGAAGGCTAGGGGAGCCCTAGCCTTAGCCTAGGGGAGCCCTAGCCTAAAGCCTAGGGGTGCCCTAGCCTGAAGGCTAGGGGAGCCCTAGCCTTAGCCTAGGGGAGCCTAAAGCCTAGGGGTGCCCTAGCCTGAAGGCTAGGGGAGCCCTAGCCTTAGCCCAGGGGAGCCCTAGCCTAAAGCCTAGGGGTGCCCTAGCCTGAAGGCTAGGGGAGCCCTAGCCTTAGCCTAGGGGAGCCTAAAGCCTAGGGGTGCCCTAGCCTGAAGGCTAGGGGAGCCCTAGCCTTAGCCTAGGGGAGCCCTAGCCTAAAGCCTAGGGGTGACCTAGCCTGAAGGCTAGGGGAGCCCTAGCCTTAGCCTAGGGGAGCCTAAAGCCTAGGGGTGCCCTAGCCTGAAGGCTAGGGGAGCCCTAGCTTAGCCTAGGGGAGCCCTAGCCTAAAGCCTAGGGGTGCCCTAGCCTGAAGGCTAGGGGAGCCCTAGCCTTAGCCTAGGGGAGCCTAAAGCCTAGGGGTGCCCTAGCCTGAAGGCTAGGGGAGCCCTAGCCTTAGCCTAGTGGAGCCCTAGCCTAAAGCCTAGGGGTGCCCTAGCCTGAAGGCTAGGGGAGCCCTAGCCTTAGCCTAGGGGAGCCTAAAGCCTAGGGGTGCCCTAGCCTGAAGGCTAGGGGAGCCCTAGCCTTAGCCTAGGGGAGCCCTAGCCTAAAGCCTAGGGGTGCCCTAGCCTGAAGGCTAGGGGAGCCCTAGCCTTAGCCTAGGGGAGCCTAAAGCCTAGGGGTGCCCTAGCCTGAAGGCTAGGGGAGCCCTAGCCTTAGCCTAGGGGAGCCCTAGCCTAAAGCCTAGGGGTGCCCTAGCCTGAAGGCTAGGGGAGCCC
>NW_027458263.1:0-55048 GCF_050624435.1 Tenrec ecaudatus | reverse complement strand
GGGTGCCCTAGCCTGAAGGCTAGGGGAGCCCTAGCCTTAGCCTAGGGAAGCCCTAGCCTAAAGCCTAGGGGTGCCCTAGCCTGAAGGCTAGGGGAGCCCTAGCCTTAGCCTAGGGGAGCCTAAAGCCTAGGGGTGCCCTAGCCTGAAGGCTAGGGGAGCCCTAGCCTTAGCCTAGGGGAGCCCTAGCCTAAAGCCTACGGGTGCCCTAGCCTGAAGGCTAGGGGAGCCCTAGCCTTAGCCTAGGGGAGCCTAAAGCCTAGGGGTGCCCTAACCTGAAGGCTAGGGGAGCCCTAGCCTTAGCCTAGGGGAGCCCTAGCCTAAAGCCTACGGGTGCCCTAGCCTGAAGGCTAGGGGAACCCTAGCCTTAGACTAGGTGAGCCCTAGCCGAAAGCCTAGGGGTGCCCTAGCCTGAAGGCTAGGGGAGCCCTCGCCGTAGCCTAGGGGAGCCCGAGCAGAAAGCCTAGGGGTGCCCTAGCCTGCAGGCTAGGGGAGCCCTAGCCGTAGCCTAGGGGAGCCCGAGCCGAAAGCCTAGGGGTGCCCTAGCCTGAAGGCTAGGGGTGCCCTAGCCGTAGCCTAGGGGAGCCCGAGCCGAAAGCCTAGGGGTGCCCTAGCCTGAAGGCTAGGGGAGCCCTAGCCGTAGCCTAGGGGAACCCGAACCGAAAGCCTAGGGGTGCCCTAGCCTGAAGGCTAGGGGAGCCCTAGCCGTAGCCTAGGGGAGCCCGAGCCGAAAGCCTAGGGGTGCCCTAGCCTGAAGGCTAGGGGAGCCCTAGCCGTAGCCTAGGGGAGCCTGAGCCGAAAGCCTAGAAGTGCCCTAGCCTGAGGGCTAGGGGAGCCCTAGCCGTAGCCTAGGGGAGAACGAGCCGAAAGCCTAGGGTTGCCCTAGCCTGAAGGCTAGGGGTGGCCTATTCGTAGCCTAGGGGAGCCCGAGCCGAAAGCCTACGGGTGCCCTAGCCTGAAGGCTAGGGGAGCCCTATCCGTAGCCTAGGGGAGCCCGAGCCGAAAGCCTAGGGGTGCCCTAGCCTGAAGGCTAGGTGAGCCCTAGCCGTAGCCTAGGGAACCCGAGCCGAAAGCCTAGGGGTGCCCTAGCCTGAAGGCTAGGGGAGCCCTAGCCGTAGCCTAGGGGAGCCCGAGCCGAAAGCCTAGGGGTGCCCTAGCCTGAAGCTAGGGGAGCCCTAGCCGTAGCCTAGGGGAGCCCGAGCGGAAAGCCTAGGGGTGCCCTAGCCTGAAGGCTAGGGGAGCCCTAGCCGTAGCCTAGGGGAGCCCGAGCCGAAAGCCTAGGGGTGCCCTAGCTTGAAGGCTAGGGGAGCCCTAGCTGTAGCCTAGGGGAGAACGAGCCGAAAGCCTAGGGTTGCCCTAGCCTGAAGGCTAGGGGAGCCCTAGCCGTAGCCTAGGGGAGCCCAAGCCGAAAGCCTAGGGGTGCCCTAGCCTGAAGGCTAGGGGAGCCCTAGCCGTACCCTAGGGGAGCCCGAGCCGAAAGCCTAGGGGTGCCCTAGCCGGAAGGCTAGGAGAGCCCTAGCCGTAGCCTAGGGGAGCCCGAGCCGAAAGCCTAAGGGTGCCCTAGCCTGAAGGCTAGGGGAGCCGTAGCCGTAGCCTAAGGGAGCCCGAGCCGAAAGCCTAGGGGTGCCCTAGCCAGAAGGCTAGGGGAGCCCTAGCCGTAGCCTAGGGGAGAACGAGCCGAAAGCCTAGGGGTGCCCTAGCCTGAAGGCTAGGGGAGCCCTAGCCGTAGCCTAGGGGAGCCCGAGCCGAAAGCCTAGGGGTGCCCTAGCCTGAAGGCTAGGGGAGCCCTAGCCGTAGCCTAGGGGAGCCGAAAGCCTAGGGGTGCCCTAGCCTGAAGGCTACGGGAGCCCTAGCCGTAGCCTAGGGGAGCCGAAAGCCTAGGGGAGCCCTAGCCTGAAGGCTAGGGGAACCCTAGCCGTAGCCTAGGGGAGCCGAAAGCCTAGGGGTGCCCTAGCCTGAAGGCTAAGGGAGCCCTAGCCGTAGCCTAGGGGAGCCTTAGCCTGAATCCTAGGGGTGCCCTAGCCTGAAGGCTATGGGAGCCCTAGCCTTAGCCTAGGGGAGCCCTAGCCGAAAGCCTAGGGGTGCCCTAGCCTGAAGGCTAGGGGAGCCCTAGCCGTAGCCTAGGGGAGCCCAAGCCAAAAGCCTAGGGGTGCCCTAGCCTGAAGGCTAGGGGTGCCCTAGCCGTAGCCTAGGGGAGCCCGAGCCGAAAGCCTAGGGGTGCCCTAGCCTGAAGGCTAGGGGAGCCCTAGCCGTAGCCTAGGGGAACCCGAACCGAAAGCCTAGGGGTGCCCTAGCCTGAAGGCTAGGGGAGCCCTAGCCGTAGCCTAGGGGAGCCCGAGCCGAAAGCCTAGGTGTGCTCTAGCCTGAAGGCTAGGGGAGCCCTAGCCATAGCCTAGGGAACCTGAGCCGAAAGCCTAAGAGTGCCCTAGCCTGAAGGCTAAGGGAGCCCTAGCCGTAGCCTAGGGGAGAAAGAGCCGAAAGCCTAGGGTTGCCCTAGCCTGAAGGCTAGGGGAGCCCTAGCCGTAGCCTAGGGGAGCCCGAGCCGAAAGCCTACGGGTGCCCTAGCCTGAAGGCTAGGGGAGCCCTAGCCGTAGCCTAGGTGAGCCCGAGCCGAAAGCCTAGGGGTGCCCTAGCCTGAAGGCTAGGGGAGCCCTAGCCGTAGCCTAGGGAGCCCGAGCCGAAAGCCTAGGGTTGCCCTAGCCTGAAGGCTAGGGGAGCCCTAGCTGTAGCCTAGGGGAGCCCGAGTCGAAAGCCTAAGGGTGCCCTAGCCTGAAGGCTAGGGGAGCCCTACCCGTAGCCTAGGGGAGCCCGAGCCGAAAGCCTAAGGGTGCCCTAGCCTGAAGGCTAGGGGAGCCGTAGCCGTAGCCTAGGGGAGCCCGAGCCGAAAGCCTAGGGGTGCCCTAGCCTGAAGGCTAGGGGAGCCCTAGCCGTAGCCTAGGGGAGAACGAGCCGAAAGCCTAGGGGTGCACTAGCCTGAAGGCTAGGGGAGCCCTAGCCGTAGCCTAGGGGAGCCCGAGCCGAAAGCCTATGGGTGCCCTAGCCTGAAGGCTAGGGGAGCCCAAGCCGTAGCCTAGGGGAGCCCGAGCCGAAAGCCAGGGGTGCCCTAGCCTGAAGGCTAGGGGAGCCCTAACCGTAGCCTAGGGGAGCCGAAAGCCTAGGGGAGCCCTAGCCTGAAGGCTAGGGGAACCCTAGCCGTAGCCTAGGGGAGCCGAAAGCCTCGGGGTGCCCTAGACTGAAGGCTAGGGGAGCCCTAGCCGTAGCCTAGAGGAGCCCTAGCCTAAAGCCTAGGGGTGCCCTAGCCTGAAGGCTATGGGAGCCCTAGCCTTAGCCTAGGGGAGGCCTAGCCGAAAGCCTAGGGGTGCCCTAGCCTGAAGGCTAGGGGAGCCCTAGCCTTAGCCTAGGGGAGCCCTAGCCTAAAGCCTCGGGGTGCCCTAGCCTGAAGGCTAGGGCAGCCCTATCCTTACCCTATGAGAGCCCTAGCCTAAAGCCTAGGGGTGCCCTAGCCTGAAGGCTAGGGGAGCCCTAGCCTTAGCCTAGGGGTGC
The DNA here is from genome assembly GCF_050624435.1 of Tenrec ecaudatus. Classification (NCBI taxonomy): domain Eukaryota; kingdom Metazoa; phylum Chordata; class Mammalia; order Afrosoricida; family Tenrecidae; genus Tenrec; species Tenrec ecaudatus. Next base: position 51,508 of record NW_027458263.1, on the reverse strand, counting down.
CCTAGCCTTAGACCAGGGGTGCACTAGCCTGAAGGCTAGGGAAGCCCTAGCCTTAGCCTAGGGGAGCCCTAGCCGAAAGCCTAGGGGTGCCCTAGCCTGAAGGCTAGGGGAGCCCTAGCCTTAGCCTAGGTGAGCCCTAGCCGAAAGCCTAGGGGTGCTCTAGCCTGAAGGCTAGGGGAGCCCTAGCCGTAGCCTAGGGGAGCCCGAGCCGAAAGCCTAGGGGTGCCCTAGCCTGAAGGCTAGGGGAGCCCTAGCATTAGCCTAGGGGAGCCCTAGCCGAAAGCCTAGGGGTGCCCTAGCCTGAAGGCTAGGGGAGCCCTAGCCTTAGCCTAGGGGAGCCGAAAGCCTAGGGGTGCCCTAACCTGAAGGCTAGGGGAGCCCTAGCCTTAGCCTAGGGGAGCCCTAGCCGAAAGTCTAGGGGTGCCCTAGCCTGAAGGCTAGGGGACCCCTAGTCTTAGCCTAGGGGAGCCGAAAGCCTAGGGGTGCCCTAGCCTGAAAGTTAGGGGAGCCCTAGCCTTAGCCTAGGGGAGCCCTGGCCTAAAGCCTAGGGGTGCCCTAGCCTGAAGGCTAGGGGAGCCATAGCCTTAGCCTAGGGGAGCCGAAAGCGGAGGGGTGCCCTAGCCTGAAGGCTAGGGGAGCCCAAGCCTTAGCCTAGGGGAGTCGAAAGCCTAGGGGTGCCCTAGCCTGAAGGCTAGGGGAGCCCTAGCCTTAGCCTAGGGGAGCCTAAAGCCTAGGGATGCCCTAGCCTGAAGGCTAGGGGAGCCCTAGCCTTAGCCTAGGGTAGCCTAAAGCCTAGGGTTGCCCTAGCCTGAAGGCTAGGGGAGCCCTAGCCTTAGCCTAGGGGAGCCCTAGCCTAAAGCCAAGGGGTGCCCTAGCCTGAATGCTAGGGGAGCCCTTGCCTTAGCCTAGTGGAGCCTAAAGCCTAGGGGTGCCCGAGCCTGAAGGCTAGGGGAGCCCTAGCCTTAGCCTAGGGGAGCCTAAAGCCTAGGGGTGCCCTAGCCTGAAGTCTAGGGGAGCCCTAGCCTTAGCCTAGGGGAGCCCTAGCCTAAAGCCTAGGGGTGCCATAGCCTGAAGGCTAAGGGAGCCCTAGCCTTAGCCTCGGGGAGCCTAAAGCCTAGGGGTGCCCTAACCTGAAGGCTAGGGGAGCCCTAGCCTTAGCCTAGGGGAGCCCTAGCCTAAACCCTAGGGGTGCCCTAGCCTGAAGGCTAGGGGAGCCCTAGCCTTAGCCTAGGGGAGCCCTAGCCTAAAGCCTAGGGGTGCCCTAGCCTGAAGGCTAGGGGAGCCCTAGCCTTAGCCTAGGGGAGCCTAAAGCCTAGGGGTGCCCTAGCCTGAAGGCTAGGGGAGCCCTAGCCTTAGCCTAGGGGAGCCCTAGCCTAAAGCCTAGGGGTGCCCTAGCCTGAAGGCTAGGGGAGCCCTAGCCTTAGCCTAGGGCAGCCTAAAACCTAGGGTTGCCCTAGCCTGAAGGCTGGGGGAGACCTAGCCTTAGCCTAGGGGAGCCCTAGCCTAAAGCCTAGGGGTGCCCTAGCCAGAAGGCTAGGGGAGCCCTAGCCTTAGCCTAGGGGAGCCTAAAGCCTAGGGGTGCCCTAGCCTGAAGGCTAGGGGAGCCCTAGCCTTAGCCTAGGGGAGCCTAAAGCCTAGGGGTGCCCTAGCCTGAAGGCTAGGGGAGCCCTAGCCTTAGCCTAGGGGAGCCCAAGCATAAAGCCTAGGGGTGCCATAGCCTGAAGGCTAGGGGAGCCCTAGCCTTAGCCTAGGGGAGCCTAAAGCCTAGGGGTGCCCTAGCCTGAAGGCTAGGGGAGCCCTAGCCTTAGCCTAGGGGAGCCTAAAGCCTAGGGGTGCCCAAGCCTGAAGGCTAGGGGAGCCCTAGCCTTAGCCTAGGGGAGCCCTAGCCTAAAGCCTAGGGGTGCCCTAGCCTGAAGGCTAGGGGAGCCCTAGCCTTAGCCTAGGGGAGCCTAAAGCCTAGGGGTGCCCTAGCCTTAAGGCTAGGGGAGCCCTAGCCTTAGCCTAGGGGTGCCCTAGCCTAAAGCCTAGGGGTGCCCTAGCCTGAAGGCTAGGGGAGCCCTAGCCTTAGCCTAGGGGAGTCTAAAGCCTAGGGGTGTCCTAGCCTGAAGGCTAGGGGAGCCCTAGCCTTAGCCTAGGGGAGAACGAGCCGAAAGCAGAGGGTTGCCCTAGCCTGAAGGCTAGGGGAGCCGTAGCCGTAGCCTAGGGGAGCCCGAGCCGAAAGCCTAGGGGTGCCCTAGCCTGAAGGCTAGGGGAGCCCTAGCCGTAGCCTAGGGGAGAACGAGCCGAAAGCCTAGGGGTGCACTAGCCTGAAGGCTAGGGGAGCCCTAGCCGTAGCCTAGGGGAGCCCGAGCCTAAAGCCTATGGGTGCACTAGCCTGAAGGCTAGGGGAGCCCAAGCCGTAGCCTAGGGGAGCCCGAGCCGAAAGCCAGGGGTGCCCTAGCCTGAAGGCTAGGGGAGCCCTAACCGTAGCCTAGGGGAGCCGAAAGCCTAGGGGAGCCCTAGCCTGAAGGCTAGGGGAACCCTAGCCGTAGCCTAGGGGAGCCGAAAGCCTCGGGGTGCCCTAGACTGAAGGCTAGGGGAGCCCTAGCCGTAGCCTAGGGGAGCCCTAGCCTAAAGCCTAGGGGTGCCCTAGCCTGAAGGCTATGGGAGCCCTAGCCTTAGCCTAGGGGAGCCCTAGCCGAAAGCCTAGGGTTGCCCTAGCCTGAAGGCTAGGGGAGCCCTAGCCTTAGCCTAGGGGAGCCCTAGCCTAAAGCCTCGGGGTGCCCTAGCCTGAAGGCTAGGGGAGCCCTAGCCTTAGCCTAGGGGTGCCCTAGCCTTAGACCAGGGGTGCACTAGCCTGAAGGCTAGGGAAGCCCTAGCCTTAGCCTAGGGGAGCCCTAGCCGAAAGCCTAGGGGTGCCCTAGCCTGAAGGCTAGGGGAGCCCTAGCCTTAGCCTAGGTGAGCCCTAGCCGAAAGCCTAGGGGTGCCCTAGCCTGAAGGCTAGGGGAGCCCTAGCCGTAGCCTAGGGGAGCCCGAGCCGAAAGCCTAGGGGTGCCCTAGCCTGAAGGCTAGGGGAGCCCTAGCCTTAGCCTAGGGGTGCCGAAAGCCTAGGGGTGCCCTAACCTGAAGGCTAGGGGAGCCCTAGCCTTAGCCTAGGGGAGCCCTAGCCGAAAGTCTAGGGGTGCCCTAGCCTGAAGGCTAGGGGACCCCTAGCCTTAGCCTAGGGGAGCCGAAAGCCTAGGGGTGCCCTAGCCTGAAAGCTAGGGGAGCCCTAGCCTTAGCCTAGGGGAGCCCTGGCCTAAAGCCTAGGGGTGCCCTAGCCTGAAGGCTAGGGGAGCCATAGCCTTAGCCTAGGGGAGCCGAAAGCGTAGGGGTGCCCTAGCCTGAAGGCTAGGGGAGCCCTAGCCTTAGCCTAGGGGAGTCGAAAGCCTAGGGGTGCCCTAGCCGGAAGGCTAGGGGAGCCCTAGCCTTAGCCTAGGGGAGCCCGAGCCGAAAGCCTAGGTGTGCCCTAGCCTGAAGGCTAGGGGAGCCCTAGCCTTAGCCTAGGGGATCCCTAGCCTAAAGCCTAGGGGTGCCCTAGCCTGAAGGCTAGGGGAGCCCTAGCCTTAGCCTAGGGGAGCCTAAAGCCTAGGGATGCCCTAGCCTGAAGGCTAGGGGAGCCCTAGCCTTAGCCTAGGGTAGCCTAAAGCCTAGGGTTGCCCTAGCCTGAAGGCTAGGGGAGCCCTAGCCTTAGCCTAGGGGATCCCTAGCCTAAAGCCAAGGGGTGCCCTAGCCTGAATGCTAGGGGAGCCATAGCCTTAGCCTAGTGGAGCCTAAAGCCTAGGGGTGCCCTAGCCTGAAGGCTAGGGGAGCCCTAGCCTTAGCCTAGGGGAGCCTAAAGCCTAGGGGTGCCCTAACCTGAAGGCTAGGGGAGCCCTAGCCTTAGCCTAGGGGAGCCCTAGCCTAAAGCCTAGGGGTGCCATAGCCTGAAGGCTAAGGGAGCCCTAGCCTTAGCCTCGGGGAGCCTAAAGCCTAGGGGTGCCCTAACCTGAAGGCTAGGGGAGCCCTAGCCTTAGCCTAGGGGAGCCCTAGCCTAAACCCTAGGGGTGCCCTAGCCTGAAGGCTAGGGGAGCCCTAGCCTTAGCCTAGGGGTGCCCTAGCCTGAAGGCTAGGGGAGCCCTAGCCTTAGCCTAGGGTAGCCTAAAGCCTAGGGGTGCCCTAGCCTGAAGGCTAGGGGAGCCCTAGCCTTAGCCTAGGGGAGCCTAAAGCCTAGGGGTGCCCTAGCCTGAAGGCTAGGGGAGCCCTAGCCTTAGCCTAGGGGAGCCCTAGCCTAAAGCCTAGGGGTGCCCTAGCCTGAAGGCTAGGGGAGCCCTAGCCTTAGCCTAGGGCAGCCTAAAACCTAGGGTTGCCCTAGCCTGAAGGCTGGGGGAGCCCTAGCCTTAGCCTAGGGGAGCCCTAGCCTAAAGCCTAGGGGTGCCCTAGCCAGAAGGCTAGGGGAGCCCTAGCCTTAGCCTAGGGGAGCCTAAAGCCTAGGGGTGCCCTAGCCTGAAGGCTAGGGGAGCCCTAGCCTTAGCCTAGGGGAGCCTAAAGCCTAGGGGTGCCCTAGCCTGAAGGCTAGGGGAGCCCTAGCCTTAGCCTAGGGGAGCCCTAGCATAAAGCCTAGGGGTGCCATAGCCTGAAGGCTAGGGGAGCCCTAGCCTTAGCCTAGGGGAGCCTAAAGCCTAGGGGTGCCCTAGCCTGAAGGCTAGGGGAGCCCTAGCCTTAGCCTAGGGGAGCCTAAAGCCTAGGGGTGCCCAAGCCTGAAGGCTAGGGGAGCCCTAGCCTTAGCCTAGGGGAGCCCTAGCCTAAAGCCTAGGGGTGCCCTAGCCTGAAGGCTAGGGGAGCCCTAGCCTTAGCCTAGGGGAGCCTAAAGCCTAGGGGTGCCCTAGCCTTAAGGCTAGGGGAGCCCTAGCCTTAGCCTAGGTGTGCCCTAGCCTAAAGCCTAGGGGTGCCCTAGCCTGAAGGCTAGGGGAGCCCTAGCCTTAGCCTAGGGGAGTCTAAAGCCTAGGGGTGTCCTAGCCTGAAGGCTAGGGGAGCCCTAGCCTTAGCCTAGGGGAGAACGAGCCGAAAGCCGAGGGTTGCCCTAGCCTGAAGGCTAGGGGAGCCGTAGCCGTAGCCTAGGGGAGCCCGAGCCGAAAGCCTAGGGGTGCCCTAGCCTGAAGGCTAGGGGAGCCCTAGCCGTAGCCTAGGGGAGAACGAGCCGAAAGCCTAGGGGTGCACTAGCCTGAAGGCTAGGGGAGCCCTAGCCGTAGCCTAGGGGAGCCCGAGCCTAAAGCCTATGGGTGCACTAGCCTGAAGGCTAGGGGAGCCCAAGCCGTAGCCTAGGGGAGCCCGAGCCGAAAGCCAGGGGTGCCCTAGCCTGAAGGCTAGGGGAGCCCTAACCGTAGCCTAGGGGAGCCGAAAGCCTAGGGGAGCCCTAGCCTGAAGGCTAGGGGAACCCTAGCCGTAGCCTAGGGGAGCCGAAAGCCTCGGGGTGCCCTAGACTGAAGGCTAGGGGAGCCCTAGCCGTAGCCTAGGGGAGCCCTAGCCTAAAGCCTAGGGGTGCCCTAGCCTGAAGGCTATGGGAGCCCTAGCCTTAGCCTAGGGGAGCCCTAGCCGAAAGCCTAGGGTTGCCCTAGCCTGAAGGCTAGGGGAGCCCTAGCCTTAGCCTAGGGGAGCCCTAGCCTAAAGCCTCGGGGTGCCCTAGCCTGAAGGCTAGGGGAGCCCTAGCCTTAGCCTAGGGGTGCCCTAGCCTTAGACCAGGGGTGCACTAGCCTGAAGGCTAGGGAAGCCCTAGCCTTAGCCTAGGGGAGCCCTAGCCGAAAGCCTAGGGGTGCCCTAGCCTGAAGGCTAGGGGAGCCCTAGCCTTAGCCTAGGTGAGCCCTAGCCGAAAGCCTAGGGGTGCCCTAGCCTGAAGGCTAGGGGAGCCCTAGCCGTAGCCTAGGGGAGCCCGAGCCGAAAGCCTAGGGGTGCCCTAGCCTGAAGGCTAGGGGAGCCCTAGCCTTAGCCTAGGGGTGCCGAAAGCCTAGGGGTGCCCTAACCTGAAGGCTAGGGGAGCCCTAGCCTTAGCCTAGGGGAGCCCTAGCCGAAAGTCTAGGGGTGCCCTAGCCTGAAGGCTAGGGGACCCCTAGCCTTAGCCTAGGGGAGCCGAAAGCCTAGGGGTGCCCTAGCCTGAAAGCTAGGGGAGCCCTAGCCTTAGCCTAGGGGAGCCCTGGCCTAAAGCCTAGGGGTGCCCTAGCCTGAAGGCTAGGGGAGCCATAGCCTTAGCCTAGGGGAGCCGAAAGCGTAGGGGTGCCCTAGCCTGAAGGCTAGGGGAGCCCTAGCCTTAGCCTAGGGGAGTCGAAAGCCTAGGGGTGCCCTAGCCGGAAGGCTAGGGGAGCCCTAGCCTTAGCCTAGGGGAGCCCGAGCCGAAAGCCTAGGTGTGCCCTAGCCTGAAGGCTAGGGGAGCCCTAGCCTTAGCCTAGGGGATCCCTAGCCTAAAGCCTAGGGGTGCCCTAGCCTGAAGGCTAGGGGAGCCCTAGCCTTAGCCTAGGGGAGCCTAAAGCCTAGGGATGCCCTAGCCTGAAGGCTAGGGGAGCCCTAGCCTTAGCCTAGGGTAGCCTAAAGCCTAGGGTTGCCCTAGCCTGAAGGCTAGGGGAGCCCTAGCCTTAGCCTAGGGGATCCCTAGCCTAAAGCCAAGGGGTGCCCTAGCCTGAATGCTAGGGGAGCCATAGCCTTAGCCTAGTGGAGCCTAAAGCCTAGGGGTGCCCTAGCCTGAAGGCTAGGGGAGCCCTAGCCTTAGCCTAGGGGAGCCTAAAGCCTAGGGGTGCCCTAACCTGAAGGCTAGGGGAGCCCTAGCCTTAGCCTAGGGGAGCCCTAGCCTAAAGCCTAGGGGTGCCATAGCCTGAAGGCTAAGGGAGCCCTAGCCTTAGCCTCGGGGAGCCTAAAGCCTAGGGGTGCCCTAACCTGAAGGCTAGGGGAGCCCTAGCCTTAGCCTAGGGGAGCCCTAGCCTAAACCCTAGGGGTGCCCTAGCCTGAAGGCTAGGGGAGCCCTAGCCTTAGCCTAGGGGTGCCCTAGCCTGAAGGCTAGGGGAGCCCTAGCCTTAGCCTAGGGTAGCCTAAAGCCTAGGGGTGCCCTAGCCTGAAGGCTAGGGGAGCCCTAGCCTTAGCCTAGGGGAGCCTAAAGCCTAGGGGTGCCCTAGCCTGAAGGCTAGGGGAGCCCTAGCCTTAGCCTAGGGGAGCCCTAGCCTAAAGCCTAGGGGTGCCCTAGCCTGAAGGCTAGGGGAGCCCTAGCCTTAGCCTAGGGCAGCCTAAAACCTAGGGTTGCCCTAGCCTGAAGGCTGGGGGAGCCCTAGCCTTAGCCTAGGGGAACCCTAGCCTAAAGCCTAGGGGTGCCCTAGCCAGAAGGCTAGGGGAGCCCTAGCCTTAGCCTAGGGGAGCCTAAAGCCTAGGGGTGCCCTAGCCTGAAGGCTAGGGGAGCCCTAGCCTTAGCCTAGGGGAGCCTAAAGCCTAGGGGTGCCCTAGCCTGAAGGCTAGGGGAGCCCTAGCCTTAGCCTAGGGGAGCCCTAGCATAAAGCCTAGGGGTGCCATAGCCTGAAGGCTAGGGGAGCCCTAGCCTTAGCCTAGGGGAGCCTAAAGCCTAGAGGTGCCCTAGCCTGAAGGCTAGGGGAGCCCTAGCCTTAGCCTAGGGAACCCCTAGCCTAAAGCCTAGGGGTTCCCCAGCCTGAAGGCTAGGGGAGCCCTAGCCTTAGCCTAGGGGAGCCTAAAGCCTAGGGGTGCCCAAGCCTGAAGGCTAAGGGAGCCCTAGCCTTAGCCTAGGGGAGCCCTAGCCTAAAGCCTAGGGGTGCCCTAGCCTAAAGGCTAGGGGAGCCCTAGCCTTAGCCTAGGGGAGCCTAAAGCCTAGGGGTGCCCTAGCCTTAAGGCTAGGGGAGCCCTAGCCTTAGCCTAGGGGTGCCCTAGCCTAAAGCCTAGGGGTGCCCTAGCCTGAAGGCTAGGGGAGCCCTAGCCTTAGCCTAGGGGAGTCTAAAGCCTAGGGGTGTCCTAGCCTGAAGGCTAGGGGAGCCCTAGCCTTAGCCTAGGGGAGCCCTAGGCTAAAGCCTAGGGGTGCCCTAGCCTGAAGGCTAGGGGAGCCCTAGCCTTAGCCTAGGGGAGCCTAAAGCCTAGGGGTGCCCTAGCCTGAAGGCTAGGGGAGCCCTATCCTTAGCCTAGGGGAGCCCTAGCCTAAAGCATAGGGGTGCCCTAGCCTGAAGGCTAGGGGAGCCCTAGCCTTAGCCTAGGGGAGCCTAAAGCGTAGGGGTGCCCTAGCCTGAAGGCTAGGGGAGCCCTAGCCTTAGCCTAGGGAAGCCCTAGCCTAAAGCCTAGGGGTGCCCTAGCCTGAAGGCTAGGGGAGCCCTAGCCTTAGCCTAGGGCAGCCTAAAGCCTAGGGTTGCCCTAGCCTGAAGGCTAGGGGAGCCCTAGCCTTAGCCTAGGGGAGCCCTAGCCTAAAGCCTAGGGTTGCCCTAGCCTGAAGGCTAGGGGAGCCCTAGCCTTAGCCTAGGGGAGCCTAAAGCCTAGGGGTGCCCTAGCCTGAAGGCTAGGGGAGCCCTAGCCTTAGCCTAGGGGAGCCCAAGCCTAAAGCCTAGGGGTGCCCTAGCCTGAAGGCTAGGGGAGCCCTAGCCTTAGCCTAGGGGAGCCTAAAGCCTAGGGGTGCCCTAGCCTGAAGGCTAGGGGAGCCCTAGCCTTAGCCTAGGGGAGCCCTAGCCTAAAGCCTAGTTGTGCCCTAGCCTGAAGGCTAGGGGAGCCCTAGCCTTAGCCTAGGGGAGCCCTAGCCTAAAGCCTAGGGGTGCCCTAGCCTGAATGCTAGGGGAGCCCTAGCCTTAGCCTAGGGGAGCCCTAGCTTAAAGCCTAGGGGTGCCCTAGCCTGAAGGCTAGGGGAGCCCTAGCCTTAGCCTAGGGGAGCCCTAGCCTAAAGCCTAGGGGTGCCATAGCCTGAAGGCTAGGGGAGCCCTAGCCTTAGCCTAGGGGAGCCCTAGCCTAAAGCCTACGGGTGCCCTAACCTGAAGGCTAGGGGAGCCCTAGCCTAAAGCCTAGGGGTGCCCTAGCCTGAAGGCTAGGGGAGCCCTAGCCTTAGCCTAGGGGAGCCCTAGCCTAAAGCCTAGGGGTGCCCTAGCCTGAAGGCTAGGCGAGCCCTAGCCATAGCCTAGGGGAGAACGAGCCGAAAGCCTAGGGGTGCCCTAGCCTGAAGGCTAGGGGAGCCCTAGCCGTAGCCTAGGGGAGCCCGAGCCGAAAGCCTAGGGGTGCCCTAGCCTGAAGGCTAGGGGAGCCCTAGCCGTAGCCTAGGGGAGCCCGAGCCGAAAGCCTAGGGGTGCCCTGGCCTGAAGGCTAGGGGAGCCCTAGCCGTAGCCAAGGGGAGCCGAAAGCCTAGGCGAGCCCTAGCCTGAAGCTAGGGGAACCCTAGCCGTAGCCTAGTGGAGCCGAAAGCCTCCGGGTGCCCTAGCCTGAAGGCTATGGGAGCCCTAGCCTTAGCCTAGGGGAGCCCTAGCCGAAAGCCTAGGGGTTCCCTAGCCTGAAGGCTAGGGGAGCCCTAGCTTTAGCCTAGGGGAGCCCTAGCCTAAAGCCTCGGGGTGCCCTAGCCTGAAGGCTAGGGCAGCCCTATCCTTAGCCTATGGGAGCCCTAGCCTAAAGCCTAGGGGTGCCCTAGCCTGAAGGCTAGGGGAGCCCTAGCCTTAGACTAGGGGTGCCCTAGCCTTAGACCAGGGGTGCCCTAGCCTGAAGGCTAGGGAAGCCCTAGCCTTAGCCTAGGGGAGCCCTAGCCGAAAGCCTAGGGGTGCCCTAGCCTGAAGGCTAGGGGAGCCCTAGCCTTAGCCTAGGTGAGCCCTAGCCGAAAGCCTAGGGGTGCCCTAGCCTGAAGGCTAGGGGAACCTTAGCCGTAGCCTAGGGGAGCCCGAGCCGAAAGCCTAGGGTTGCCCTAGCCTGAAGGCTAGGGGAGACCTAGCCTTAGCCTAGGGGAGCCCTAGCGGAAAGCCTAGGGGTGCCCTAGCCTGAAGGCTAGGGGAGCCCTAGCCTTAGCCTAGGGGAGCCCTAGCCGAAAGCCTAGGGGTGCCCTAGCCTGAAGGCTAGGGGAGCCCTAGCCTTAGCCTAGGGGAGCCGAAAGCCTAGGGGTGCCCTAACCTGAAGGCTAGGGGAGCCCTAGCCTTAGCCTAGGGGAGCCCTAGCCGAAAGTCTAGGGGTGCCCTAGCCTGAAGGCTAGGGGAGCCCTAGCCTTAGCCTAGGGGAGCCGAAAGCCTAGAGGTGCCATAGCCTGAAAGCTAGGGGAGCCCTAGCCTTAGCCTAGGGGAGCCCTGGCCTAAAGCCTAGGGGTGCCCTAGCCTGAAGGCTAGGGGAGCCATAGCCTTAGCCTAGGGGAGCCGAAAGCGTAGGGGTGCCCTAGCCTGAAGGCTAGGGGAGCCCTAGCCTTAGCCTAGGGGAGTCGAAAGCCTAGGGGTGCCCTAGCCTGAAGGCTAGGGGAGCCCTAGCCTTAGCCTAGGGGAGCCCGAGCCGAAAGCCTAGGTGTGCCCTAGCCTGAAGGCTAGGGGAGCCCTAGCCTTAGCCTAGGGGAGCCCTAGCCTAAAGCCTAGGGGTGCCCTAGCCTGAAGGCTAGGGGAGCCCTAGCCTTAGCCTAGGGGAGCCTAAAGCCTAGGGGTGCCCTAGCCTGAAGGCTAGGGGAGCCCTAGCCTTAGCCTAGGGGAGCCCTAGCCTAAAGCCTAGAGGTGCCCTAGCCTAAAGGCTAGGGGAGCCCTAGCCTTAGCCTAGGGGAGCCTAAAGCCTAGGGGTGCCCTAGCCTGAAGGCTAGGGGAGCCCTAGCCTTAGCCTAGGGGAGCCCTAGCCTAAAGCCAAGGGGTTCCCTAGCCTGAATGCTAGCGGAGCCCTAGCCTTAGCCTAGTGGAGCCTAAAGCCTAGGGGTGCCCTAGCCTGAAGGCCTGGGGAGCCCTAGCCTTAGCCTAGGGGAGCCTAAAGCCTAGGGGTGCCCTAGCCTGAAGGCTAGGGGAGCCCTAGCCTTAGCCTAGGGGAGCCCTAGCCTAAAGCCTAGGGGTGCCATAGCCTGAAGGCTAAGGGAGCCCTAGCCTTAGCCTAGGGGAGCCTAAAGCCTAGGGGTGCCCTAGCCTGAAGGCTAGGGGAGCCCTAGCCTTAGCCTAGGGGATCCCTAGCCTAAAGCCTAGGGGTGCCCTAGCCTGAAGGCTAGGGGAGCCCTAGCCTTAGACTAGGGGAGCCTAAAGCCTAGGGGTGCCCTAGCCTGAAGCCTAGGGGAGCCCTAGCCTTAGCCTAGGGGAGCCCTAGCCTAAAGCCTAGGGGTGCCCTAGCCTGAAGGCTAGGGGTGCCCTAGCCTGAAGGCTAGGGGAGCCTTAGCCTTAGCCTAGGGGAGCCTAAAGCCTAGGGGTGCCCTAGCCTGAAGGCTAGGGGAGCCCTAGCCTTAGCCTAGGGGAGCCCTAGCCTAAACCCTAGGGGTGCCCTAGCCTGAAGGCTAGGGGAGCCCTAGCCTTAGCCTAGGGGAGCCCTAGCCTAAAGCCTAGGGGTGCCCTAGCCTGAAGGCTAGGGGAGCCCTAGCCTTAGCCTAGAGGAGCCTAAAGCCTAGGGGTGCCCTAGCCTGAAGGCTAGGGGAGCCCTAGCCTTAGCCTAGGGGAGCCCTAGCCTAAAGCCTAGGGGTGCCCTAGCCTGAAGGCTAGGGGAGCCCTAGCCTTAGCCTAGGGCAGCCTAAAACCTAGGGTTGCCCTAGCCTGAAGGCTGGGGGAGCCCTAGCCTTAGACTAGGGGAGCCCTAGCCTAAAGCCTAGGGGTGCCCTAGCCTGAAGGCTAGGGGAGCCCTAGCCTTAGCCTAGGGGAGCCTAAAGCCTAGGGGTGCCCTAGCCTGAAGGCTAGGGGAGCCCTAGCCTTAGCCTAGGGGAGCCTACAGCCTAGGGGTGCCATAGACTGAAGGCTAGGGGAGCCCTAGCCTTAGCCTATGGGAGCCCTAGCCTAAAGCCTAGGGGTGCCATAGCCTGAAGGCTAGGGGAGCCCTAGCCTTAGCCTAGGGGAGCCTAAAGCCTAAGGGTGCCCTAGCCTGAAGGCTAGGGGAGCCCTAGCCTTAGCCTAGGGAACCCCTAGCCTAAAGCCTAGGGGTTCCCTAGCCTAAAGGCTAGGGGAGCCCTAGCCTTAGCCTAGGGGAGCCTAAAGCCTAGGGGTGCCCAAGCCTGAAGGCTAGGGGAGCCCTAGCCTTAGCCTAGGGGAGCCCTAGCCTAAAGCCTAGGGGTGCTATAGCCTGAAGGCTAGTGGAGCCCTAGCCTTAGCCTAGGGGAGCCTAAAGCCTAGGGGTGCCCTAGCCTTAAGGCTAGGGGAGCCCTAGCCTTAGCCTAGGGGTGCCCTAGCCTAAAGCCTAGGGGTGCCCTAGCCTGAAGGCTAGGGGAGCCCTAGCCTTAGCCTAGGGGAGCCTAAAGCCTAGGGGTGCCCTAGCCTGAAGGCTAGGGGAGCCCTAGCCTTAGCCTAGGGGAGCCCTAGGCTAAAGCCTAGGGGTGCCCTAGCCTGAAGGCTAGGGGAGCCCTAGCCTTAGCCTAGGGAGCCTAAAGCCTAGGGGTGCCCTAGCCTGAAGGCTAGGGGAGCCCTATCCTTAGCCTAGGGGAGCCCTAGCCTAAAGCCTAGGGGTGCCCTAGCCTGAAGGCTAGGGGAACCCTAGCCTTAGCCTAGGGGAGCCTAAAGCCTAGGGTTGCCCTAGCCTGAAGGCTAGGGGAACCCTAGACTTAGCCTAGGAAAGCCCTAGCTTAAAGCCTAGGGGTGCCCTATCCTGAAGGCTAGGGGAGCCCTAGCCTTAGCCTAGGGGAGCCTAAAGCCTAGGGGTGCCCTAGCCTGAAGGCTAGGGGAGCCCTAGCCTTAGCCTAGGGGAGCCCTAGCCTAAAGCCTCGGGGTGCCCTAGCCTGAAGGCTAGGGCAGCCCTAGCCTTAGCCTATGGGAGCCCTAGCCTAAAGCCTAGGGGTGCCCTAGCCTGAAGGCTAGGGGAGCCCTAGCCTTAGCCTAGGGGTGCCCTAGCCTTAGACCAGTGGTGCCCTAGCCTGAAGGCTATAGAAGCCATAGCCTTAGCCTAGGGGAGCCCTAGCCGAAAGCCTAGGCGTACCCTAGCCTGAAGGCTAGGGGAGCCCTAGCCTTAGCCTAGGTGAGCCCTAGCCGAAAGCCTAGGGGTGCCCTAGCCTGAAGGCTAGGGGAGCCCTAGCCGTAGCCTAGGGGAGCCCGAGACGAAAGCCTAGGGGTGCCCTAGCCTGAAGGCTAGGGGAGCCCTAGCCTTAGCCTAGCGGAGCCCTAGCCTAAAGCCTAGGGGTGCCCTAGCCTGAAGGCTAGGGGAGCCCTAGCCGTAGCCTAGGGGAGCCCGAGCCGAAAGCCTAGGGGTGCCCTAGCCTGAAGGCTAGGGGAGCCCTAGCCGTAGCCTAGGGGAGCCCAGCCGAAAGCCTAGGGGTGCCCTAGCCTGAAGGCTAGTGGAGCCCTAGCCGTAGCCTAGGGCAGCCGAAAGCCTAGGGGAGCCCTAGCCTGAAGGCTAGGGGAACCCTAGCCGTAGCCTAGGGGAGCCGAAAGCCTAGGGGTGCCCTAGCCTGAAGGCTAGGGGAGCCCTAGCCGTAGCCTAGGGGAGCCCTAGCCTAAAGCCTAGGGGTGCCCTAGCCTGAAGGCTATGGGAGCCCTAGCCTTAGCATAGGGGAGCCCTAGCCGAAAGCCTAGGGGTGCCCTAGCCTGAAGGCTAGGGGAGCCCTAACCTTAGCCTAGGGGAGCCCTAGCCTAAAGCCTCGGGGTGCCCTAGCCTGAAGGCTAGGGCAGCCCTAGCCTTAGCCTATGGGAGCCCTAGCCTAAAGCCTAGGGGTGCCCTAGCCTGAAGGCTAGGGGAGCCCTAGCCGAAAGCCTAGGGGTGCCCTAGCCTTAGACCAGTGGTGCCCTAGCCTGAAGGCTATAGAAGCCATAGCCTTAGCCTAGGGGAGCCCTAGCCGAAAGCCTAGGCGTACCCTAGCCTGAAGGCTAGGGGAGCCCTAGCCTTAGCCTAGGTGAGCCCTAGCCGAAAGCCTAGGGGTGCCCTAGCCTGAAGGCTAGGGGAGCCCTAGCCGTAGCCTAGGGGAGCCCGAGCCGAAAGCCTAGGGGTGCCCTAGCCTGAAGGCTAGGGGAGCCCTAGCCTTAGCCTAGGGGAGCCCTAGCCGAAAGCCTAGGGGTGCCCTAGCCTGAAGGCTAGGGGAGCCCTAGCCTTAGCCTAGGGGAGCCCTAGCCGAAAGCCTAGGGGTGCCCTAGCCTGAAGGCTAGGGGAGCCCTAGCCTTAGCCTAGGGGAGCCGAAAGCCTAGGGGTGCCCTAACCTGAAGGATAGGGGAGCCCTAGCCTTAGCCTAGGGGAGCCCTAGTCGAAAGTCTGGGGGTGGCCTAGCCTGAAGGTAGGGGAGCCCTAGCCTTAGCCTAGGGGAGCCGAAAGCGTAGGGCTGCCCTAGCCTTTAGGCTAGGGGAGCCCTAGCCTTAGCCTAGGGGAGTCGAAAGCCTAGGGGTGCCCGAGCCTGAAGGCTAGGGGAGCCCTAGCCTTAGCCTAGGGGAGCCCGAGCCGAAAGCCTAGGTGTGCCCTAGCCTGAAGGCTAGGGGAGCCCTAGCCTTAGCCTAGGGGAGCCCTAGCCTAAAGCTTAGGGGTGGCCTAGCCTGAAGGCTAGGGGAGCCCTAGCCTTAGCCTAGGGGAGCCTAAAGCCTAGGGGTGCCCTAGCCTGAAGGCTAGGGGAGCCCTAGCCTTAGCCTAGGGGAGCCCTAGCCTAAAGCCTAGGTGTGCCCTAGCCTGAAGGCTAGGGGAGCCCTAGCCTTAGCCTAGGGGAGCCTAAAGCCTATGGTTTCCCTAGCCTGAAGGCTAGGGGAGCCCTAGCCTTAGCCTAGGGGAGCCCTAGCCCAAAGCCAAGGGGTGCCCTAGCCTGAATGCTAGGGGAGCCGTAGCCTTAGCCTAGGGGAGCCTAAAGCCTAGGGGTGCCCTAGCCTGAAGGCTAGGGGAGCCCTAGCCTTAGCCTAGGGGAGCCTAAAGCCTAGGGGTGCCCTATCCTGAAGGCTAGGGGAGCCCTAGCCTTAGCCTAGGGGAGCCCTATCCTAAAGCCTAGGGGTGCCATAGCCTGAAGGCTAAGGGAGCCCTAGCCTTAGCCTCGGGGAGCCTAAAGCCTAGGGGTGCCCTAACCTGAAGGCTAGGGGAGCCCTAGCCTAAGCCTAGGGAAGCCCTAGCCTAAAGCCTACGGGTTCCCTAGCCTGAAGGCTAGGGGAGCCCTCGCCTTAGCCTAGGGGAGCCTAAAGCCTAGGGGTGCCCTAGCCTGAAGGCTAGGGGAGCCCTAGCCTTAGCCTAGGGGAGCCCTAGCCTAAAGCCTAGGGGTGCCCTAGCCTGAAGGCTAGGGGAGCCCTAGCCTTAGCCTAGGGGAGCCTAAAGCCTAGGGGTGCCCTAGCCTGAAGGCTAGGGGAGCCCTAGCCTTAGCCTAGGGGAGCCTAAAGCCTAGGGGTGCCCTAGCCTGAAGGCTAGGGGAGCCCTAGCCTTAGCCTAGGGGAGCCCTAGCCTAAAGCCTAGGGGTGCCCAAGCCTGAAGGCTAGGGGAGCCCTAGCCTTAGCCTAGGGGAGCCTAAAGCCTAGGGGTGCCCTAGCCTGAAGGCTAGGGGAGCCCTAGCCTTAGCCAAGGGGAGCCCTAGCCTAAAGCCTAGGTGTGCCCTAGCCTGAAGGCTAGGGGTGCCCTAGCCTGAAGGCTAGGGGAGCCCTAGCCTTAGCCTAGGGGACCCTAAAGCCTAGGGGTGCCCTAGCCTGAAGGCTAGGGGAGCACTAGCCTTAGCCTAGGGGAGCCCTAGCCTAAAGCCTAGGGGTGCCCTAGCCTGAAGGCTAGGGGAGCCCTAGCCTTAGCCTAGGGGAGCCCTAGCCTAAAGCCTAGAGGTGCCCTAGCCTGAAGGCTAGGGGAGCCCTAGCCTTAGCCTAGGGGAGCCCTAGCCTAAAGCCTAGGGGTGCCCTAGCCTGAAGGCTAGGGGAGCCCTAGCCTTAGCCTAGGGCAGCCTAAAGCCTAGGGTCGCCCTAGATTGAAGGCTGGGGGAGCCCTAGCCTTAGCCTAGGGGAGCCCTAGCCTAAAGCCTAGGGGTGCCCTAGCCTGAAGGCTAGGGGAGCCCTAGCCTTAGCCTAGGGGAGCCTAAAGCCTAGGGGTGCCCTAGCCTGAAGGCTAGGGGAGCCCTAGCCTTAGCTTAGGGGCGCCTAAAGCCTAGGGGTGCCCTAGCCTGAAGGCTAGGGGAGCCCTAGCCTTAGCCTAGGGGAGCCCTAGCCTAAAGCCTAGGGGTGCCATAGCCTGAAGGCTAGGGGAGCCCTAGCCTTAGTCTAGGGGAGCCTAAAGCCTAGGGGTGCCCTAGCCTGAAGGCTAGGGGAGCCCTAGCCTTAGCCTAGGGAACCCCTAGCCTAAAGCCTAGGGGTTCCCTAGCCTGAAGGCTAGGAGAGCCCTAGCCTTAGCCTAGGGGAGCCTAAAGCCTATGGGTGCGGAAGCCTGAAGGCTTGGGGAGCCCTAGCCTTAGCCTAGGGGAGCCCTAGCCTAAAGCCTAGGGGTGCCCTAGCCTGAAGGCAAGGGGAGCCCTAGCCTTAGCCTAGGGGAGCCTAAAGCCTAGGGGTGCCCTAGCCTTAAGGCTAGAGGAGACCTAGCCTTAGCCTAGGGGTGCCCTAGCCTAAAGCCTAGGGGTGCCCTAGCCTGAAGGCTAGGGGAGCCCTAGCCTTAGCCTAGGGGAGCCTAAAGCCTAGGGGTGCCCTAGCCTGAAGGCTAGGGGAGCCCTAGCCTTAGCCTAGGGGAACCTTAGGCTAAAGCCTAGGGGTGCCCTAGCCTGAAGGCTAGGGGAGCCCTAGCCTTAGCCTAGGGGAGCCTAAAGCCTAGGGGTGCCCTAGCCTGAAGGCTAGGGGAGCCCTATCCTTAGCCTAGGGGAGCCCTAGCCTAAAGCCTAGGGGTGCCCTAGCCTAAAGCCTAGTTGTGCCCTAGCCTGAAGGCTAGGGGAGCCCTAGCCTTAGCCTCGAGGAGCCCTAGCCTAAAGCCTAGGGGTGCCCTAGCCTGAATGCTAGGGGAGACCTAGCCTTAGCCTAGGGGAGCCCTAGCCTAAAGCCTAGGGGTGCCCTATGCTGAAGGCTAGGGGAGCCCTAGCCTTAGCGTAGGGGAGCCCTAGCCTAAAGCCTAGGGGTGCCCTAGCCTGAAGGCTAGGGGAGCCCTAGCCTTAGCCTAGGGGAGCCCTAGCCTAAAGCCTATGGGTGCCCTAACATGAAGGCTAGGGGAGCCCTAGCCTTAGCCTAGGGGAGCCCTAGCCTAAAGCATAGGGGTGCCCTAGCCTGAAGCCTAGGGGTGCCCTAGCCTGAAGGCTAGGGGAGCCCTAGTCTTAGCCTAGGGGAGCCTAAAGCCTAGGGGTGCCCTAGCATGAAGGCTAGGGGAGCCCTAGCCTTAGCCTAGGGGAGCCCTAGCCTAAAGCCAAGGGTGCCCTAGCCTGAAGGCTAGGGGAGCCCTAGCCTTAGCCTAGGGGAGCCTAAAGCCTAGGGGTGCCCTAGCTTGAAGGCTAGGGGAACCCTAGCCTTAGCCTAGGGGAGCCTAAAGCCTAGGGGTGCCCTAGCCTGAAGCCTAGGGGTGCCCTAGCCTGAAGGCTAGGGGAGCCCTAGCCTAAAGCCTAGGGGTGCCCTAGCCTGAAGGCTAGGGGAGCCCTAGCCTTAGCCTAGGGGAGCCTAAAGCCTAGGGGTGCCCTAACCTGAAGGCTAGGGGAGCCCTAGCCTTAGCCTAGGGGAGCCCTAGCCTAAAGCCTAGGGGTGCCCTAGCCTGAAGGCTAGGGGAGCCCTAGCCTTAGCCTAGGGGAGCCTAAAGCCTAGGGGTGCCCTAGCCTGAAGGCTAGGGGAGCCCTAGCCTTAGCCTAGGGGAGCCCTAGCCTAAAGCCTAGGGGTGCCATAGCCTGAAGGCTAGGGGAGCCCTAGCCTTAGCCTAGGGAACCCCTAGCCTAAAGCCTAGGGGTGCCCTAGCCTGAAGGCTAGGGGAGCCCTAGCCTTAGCCTAGGGAACCCCTAGCCTAAAGCCTAGGGGTTCCCTAGCCTGAAGGCTAGGGGAGCCCTAGCCTTAGCCTAGGGGAGCCTAAAGCCTAGGGGTGCCGAAGCCCGAAGGCTAGGGGAGCCCTAGCCTTAGCCTAGGGGAGCCCTAGCCTAAAGCCTAGGGGTGCCCTAGCCTGAAGGCTAGGGGAGCCCTAGCCTTAGCCTAGGGGAGCCTAAAGCCTAGGGGTTCCCTAGCCTTAAGGCTAGGGGAGCCCTAGCCTTAGCCTAGGGGTGCCCTAGCCTAAAGCCTAGGGGTGCCCTAGCCTGAAGGCTAGGGGAGCCCTAGCCTTAGCCTAGGGGAGCCTAAAGCCTAGGGGTGCCCTAGCCTGAAGGCTAGGGGAGCCCTAGCCTTAGCCTAGGGGAGCCCTAGGCTAAAGCCTAGGGGTGCCCTAGCCTGAAGGCTAGGGGAGCCCTAGCCTTAGCCTAGGGGAGCCTAAAGCCTAGGGGTGCCCTAGCCTGAAGGCTAGGGGAGCCCTATCCTTAGCCTAGGGGAGCCTAAAGCCTAGGGGTGCCCGAGCCTGAAGGCTAGGGGAGCCCTCCCCTTAGCCTAGGGGAGGCTAAAGCCTAGGGGTGCCCTAGCCTGAAGGCTAGGGGAGCCCTAGCCTTAGCCTAGGGGAGCCCTAGGCTAAAGCCTAGGGGTGCCCTAGCCTGAAGGCTAGGGGAGCCCTAGCCTTAGCGTAGGGGAGCCTAAAGCCTAGGGGTGCCCTAGCCTGAAGGCTAGGGGAGCCCTAGCCTTAGCCTAGGGGAGCCCTAGCCTAAAGCCTAGGGGTGCCCTAGCCTGAAGGCTAGGGGAGCCCTAGCCTTAGCCTAGGGGAGCCTAAAGCCTAGGGGTGCCCTAGCCTGAAGGCTAGGGGAGCCCTAGCCTTAGCCTAGGGGAGCCCTAGCCTAAAGCCTAGTTGTGCCCTAGCCTGAGAGGCTAGGGGAGCCCTAGCCTTAGCCTAGGGGAGCCCTAGCCTAAAGCCTAGTTGTGCCCTAGCCTGAAGGCTAGGGGAGCCCTAGCCTTAGCCTAGGTGAGCCCTAGCCTAAAGCCTAGGGGTGCCCTAACCTGAAGGCTAGGGGAGCCCTAGCCTTAGCCTAGGGAAGCCCTAGCCTAAAGCCTAGGGGTTCCCTAGCCTGAAGGCTAGGGGAGCCCTAGCCTTAGCCTAGGGGAGCCTAAAGCCTAGGGGTGCCCTAGCCTGAAGGCTAGGGGAGCCCTAGCCTTAGCCTAGGGGAGCCCTAGCCTAAAGCCTAGGGGTGCCCTAGCCTGAAGGCTAGGGGAGCCCTAGCCTTAGCCTAGGGGAGCCTAAAGCCTAGGGGTGCCCTAGCCTGAAGGCTAGGGGAGCCCTAGCCTTAGCCTAGGGGAGCCCTAGCCTAAAGCCTAGGGGTGCCCTAGCCTGAAGGCTAGGGGAGCCCTAGCCTTAGCGTAGGGGAGCCTAAAGCCTAGGGGTGCCCTAGCCTGAAGGCTAGGGGAGCCCTAGCCTTAGCCTAGGGGAGCCCTAGCCTAAAGCCTAGGGGTGCCCTAGCCTGAAGGCTAGGGGAGCCCTAGCCTTAGCCTAGGGGAGCCCTAGCCTAAAGCCTAGGGGTGCCCTAGCCTGAAGGCTAGGGGAGCCCTAGCCTTAGCCTAGGGGAGCCTAAAGCCTAGGGGTGCCCTAGCCTGAAGGCTAGGGGAGCCCTAGCCTTAGCCTAGGGGAGCCCTAGCCTAAAGCCTAGTTGTGCCCTAGCCTGAAGGCTAGGGGAGCCCTAGCCTTAGCCTAGGGGAGCCCTAGCCTAAAGCCTAGGGGTGCCCTAACCTGAAGGCTAGGGGAGCCCTAGTCTTAGCTTAGGGAAGCCCTAGCCTAAAGCCTAGGGGTTCCCTAGCCTGAAGGCTAGGGGAGCCCTAGCCTTAGCCTAGGGGAGCCTAAAGCCTAGGGGTGCCCTAGCCTGAAGGCTAGGGGAGCCCTAGCCTTAGCCTAGGGGAGCCCTAGCCTAAAGCCTAGGGGTGCCCTAGCCTGAAGGCTAGGGGAGCCCTAGCCTTAGCCTAGGGGAGCCTAAAGCCTAGGGGTGCCCTAGCCTGAAGGCTAGGGGAGCCCTAGCCTTAGCCTAGGGGAGCCCTAGCCTAAAGCCTAGGGGTGCCCTAGCCTGAAAGCTAGGGGAGCCCTAGCCTTAGCCTAGGGGAGCCTAAAGCCTAGGGGTGCCCTAGCCTGAAGGCTAGGGGAGCCCTAGCCTTAGCCTAGGGGAGCATAAAGCCTAGGGGTGCCGAAGCCCGAAGGCTAGGGGAGCCCTAGCCTTAGCCTAGGGGAGCCCTAGCCAAAAGCCTAGGGGTGCCCTAGCCTGAAGGCTAGGGGAGCCCTAGCCTTAGCCTAGGGGAGCCTAAAGCCTAGGGGTTCCCTAGCCTTAAGGCTAGGGGAGCCCTAGCCTTAGCCTAGGGGTGCCCTAGCCTAAAGCCTAGGGGTGCCCTAGCCTGAAGGCTAGGGGAGCCCTAGCCTTAGCCTAGGGGAGCCTAAAGCCTAGGGGTGCCCTAGCCTGAAGGCTAGGGGAGCCCTATCCTTAGCCTAGGGGAGCCCTAGGCTAAAGCCTAGGGGTGCCCTAGCCTGAAGGCTAGGGGAGCCCTAGCCTTAGCCTAGGGGAGCCTAAAGCCTAGGGGTGCCCTAGCCTGAAGGCTAGGGGAGCCCTATCCTTAGCCTAGGGGAGCCTAAAGCCTAGGGGTGCCCTAGCCTGAAGGCTAGGGGAGCCCTCCCCTTAGCCTAGGGGAGCCTAAAGCCTAGGGGTGCCCTAGCCTGAAGGCTAGGGGAGCCCTAGCCTTAGCCTAGGGGAGCCCTAGGCTAAAGCCTAGGGGTGCCCTAGCCTGAAGGCTAGGGGAGCCCTAGCCTTAGCGTAGGGGAGCCTAAAGCCTAGGGGTGCCCTAGCCTGAAGGCTAGGGGAGCCCTAGCCTTAGCCTAGGGGAGCCCTAGCCTAAAGCCTAGGGGTGCCCTAGCCTGAAGGCTAGGGGAGCCCTAGCCTTAGCCTAGGGGAGCCTAAATCCTAGGGGTGCCCTAGCCTGAAGGCTAGGGGAGCCCTAGCCTTAGCCTAGGGGAGCCCTAGCCTAAAGCCTAGTTGTGCCCTAGCCTGAAGGCTAGGGGAGCCCTAGCCTTAGCCTAGGGGAGCCCTAGCCTAAAGCCTAGTTGTGCCCTAGCCTGAAGGCTAGGGGAGCCCTAGCCTTAGCCTAGGTGAGCCCTAGCCTAAAGCCTAGGGGTGCCCTAACCTGAAGGCTAGGGGAGCCCTAGCCTTAGCCTAGGGAAGCCCTAGCCTAAAGCCTAGGGGTTCCCTAGCCTGAAGGCTAGGGGAGCCCTAGCCTTAGCCTAGGGGAGCCTAAAGCCTAGGGGTGCCCTAGCCTGAAGGCTAGGGGAGCCCTAGCCTTAGCCTAGGGGAGCCCTAGCCTAAAGCCTAGGGGTGCCCTAGCCTGAAGGCTAGGGGAGCCCTAGCCTTAGCCTAGGGGAGCCTAAAGCCTAGGGGTGCCCTAGCCTGAAGGCTAGGGGAGCCCTAGCCTTAGCCTAGGGGAGCCCTAGCCTAAAGCCTAGGGGTGCCCTAGCCTGAAGGCTAGGGGAGCCCTAGCCTTAGCCTAGGGGAGCCCTAGCCTAAAGCCTAGGGGTGCCCTAGCCTGAAGGCTAGGGGAGCCCTAGCCTTAGCGTAGGGGAGCCTAAAGCCTAGGGGTGCCCTAGCCTGAAGGCTAGGGGAGCCCTAGCCTTAGCCTAGGGGAGCCCTAGCCTAAAGCCTAGGGGTGCCCTAGCCTGAAGGCTAGGGGAGCCCTAGCCTTAGCCTAGGGGAGCCCTAGCCTAAAGCCTAGGGGTGCCCTAGCCTGAAGGCTAGGGGAGCCCTAGCCTTAGCCTAGGGGAGCCTAAAGCCTAGGGGTGCCCTAGCCTGAAGGCTAGGGGAGCCCTAGCCTTAGCCTAGGGGAGCCCTAGCCTAAAGCCTAGTTGTGCCCTAGCCTGAAGGCTAGGGGAGCCCTAGCCTTACCCTAGGGGAGCCCTAGCCTAAAGCCTAGTTGTGCCCTAGCCTGAAGGCTAGGGGAGCCCTAGCCTTAGCCTAGGTGAGCCCTAGCCTAAAGCCTAGGGGTGCCCTAACCTGAAGGCTAGGGGAGCCCTAGTCTTAGCTTAGGGAAGCCCTAGCCTAAAGCCTAGGGGTTCCCTAGCCTGAAGGCTAGGGGAGCCCTAGCCTTAGCCTAGGGGAGCCTAAAGCCTAGGGGTGCCCTAGCCTGAAGGCTAGGGGAGCCCTAGCCTTAGCCTAGGGGAGCCCTAGCCTAAAGCCTATGGGTGCCCTAACCTGAAGGCTAGGGGAGCCCTAGCCTTAGCCTAGGGGAGCCCTAGCCTAAAGCCTAGGGGTGCCCTAGCCTGAAGCCTAGGGGTGCCCTAGCCTGAAGGCTAGGGGAGCCCTAGCCTTAGCCTAGGGAACCCCTAGCCTAAAGCCTAGGGGTTCCCTAGCCTGAAGGCTAGGGGAGCCCTAGCCTTAGCCTAGGGGAGCCTAAAGCCTAGGGGTGCCGAAGCCTGAAGGCTAGGGGAGCCCTAGCCTTAGCCTAGGGGAGCCCTAGCCTAAAGCCTAGGGGTGCCCTAGCCTGAAGGCTAGGGGAGCCCTAGCCTTAGCCTAGGGGAGCCTAAAGCCTAGGGGTGCCCTAGCATTAAGGCTAGGGGAGCCCAAGCCTTAGCCTAGGCGTGCCCTAGACTAAAGCCAAGGGGTGCCCTAGCCTGAAGGCTAGGGGAGCCCTAGCCTTAGCCTAGAGGAGCCTAAAGCCTAGGGGTGCCCTAGCCTGAAGGCTAGGGGAGCCCTAGCCTTAGCCTAGGGGAGCCTAAAGCCTAGGGGTGCCCTAGCCTGAAGGCTAGGGGAGCCCTAGCCTTAGCCTAGGGGAGCCTAAAGCCTAGGGGTGCCCTAGCCTGAAGGCTAGGGGAGCCCTATCCTTAGCCTAGGGGAGCCCTAGCCTAAAGCCTAGGGGTGCCCTAGCCTGAAGGCTAGGGGAGCCCTAGCCTTAGCCTAGGGGAGCCTAAAGCCTAGGGGTGCCCTAGCCTGAAGGCTAGGGGAGCCCTAGCCTTAGCCTAGGGAAGCCCTAGCCTAAAGCCTAGGGGTGCCCTAGCCTGAAGGCTAGGGGAGCCCTAGCCTTAGCCTAGGGGAGCCTAAAGCCTAGGGGTGCCCTAGCCTGAAGGCTAGGGGAGCCCTAGCCTTAGCCTAGGGGAGCCCTAGCCTAAAGCCTAGTGGTGCCCTAGCCTGAAGGCTAGGGGAGCCCTAGCCTTAGCCTAGGGGAACCTAAAGCCTAGGGGTGCCCTAGCCTGAAGGCTAGGGGAGCCCTAGCCTTAGCCTAGGGGAGCCCTAGCCTAAAGCCTAGTTGTGCCCTAGCCTGAAGGCTACGGGAGCCCTAGCCTTAGCCTAGGGGAGCCCTAGCCTAAAGCCTAGGGGTGCCCTAGCCTGAATGCTAGGGGAGCCCTAGCCTTAGCCTAGGGGAGCCCTAGCCTAAAGCCTAGTGGTGCCCTAGCCTGAAGGCTAGGGGAGCCCTAGCCTTAGCCTAGGGGAGCCCTAGCCTAAAGCCTAGGGGTGCCCTAGCCTGAAGGCTAGGGGAGCCCTAGCCTTAGCCTAGGGGAGCCCTAGCCTAAAGCCTATGGGTGCCCTAACCTGAAGGCTAGGGGAGCCCTAGCCTTAGCCTAGGGGAGACCTAGCCTAAAGCCTAGGGGTGCCCTAGCCTGAAGCCTAGGGGTGCCCTAGCCTGAAGGCTAGGGGAGCCCTAGTCTTAGCCTAGGGGAGCCTAAAGCCTAGGGGTGCCCTAACCTGAAGGCTAGGGGAGCCCTAGACTTAGCCTAGGGGAGCCCTAGCCTAAAGCCAAGGGTGCCCTAGCCTGAAGGCTAGGGGAGCCCTAGCCTTAGCCTAGGGGAGCCTAAAGCCTAGGGGTGCCCTAGCTTGAAGGCTAGGGGAGCCCTAGCCTTAGCCTAGGGGAGCCTAAAGCCTAGGGGTGCCCTAGCCTGAAGGCTAGGGGAGCCCTAGCCTTAGCCTAGGGGTGCCCTAGCCTAAAGCCTAGGGGTGCCCTAGCCTGAAGGCTAGGGGAGCCCTAGCCTTAGCCTAGGGGAGCATAAAGCCTAGGGGTGCCCTAGCCTGAAGGCTAGGGGAGCACTGCCTTAGCCTAGGGGAGCCCTAGCCTAAAGCCTAGGGGTGCCCTAGCCTGAAGGCTAGGGGAGCCCTAGCCTTAGCCTAGGGGAGCCTAAAGCCTAGGGGTGCCCTAGCCTGAAGGCTAGGGGAGCCCTAGCCTTAGCCTAGGGGAGCCCTAGCCTAAAGCCTAGGGGTGCCATAGCCTGAAGGCTAGGGGAGCCCTAGCCTTAGCCTAGCCGAGCCTAAAGCCTAGGGGTGTCCTAGCCTGAAGGCTAGGGGAGCCCTAGCCTTAGCCTAGGGAAGCCCTAGCCTAAAGCCTAGGGGTGCCCTAGCCTGAAGGCTAGGGGAGCCCTAGGCTTAGCCTAGGGGAGCCCTAGCCTAACGCCTAGGGGTGCCCTAGCCTGAAGGCTAGGGGAGCCCTAGCCTTAGCCTAGGGGAGCCAAAAGCCTAGGGGTGCCCTAGCCTGAAGGCTAGGGGAGCCCTAGCCTTAGCCTAGGGGTGCCCTAGCCTAAAGCCTAGGTGTGCCCTAGCCTGAAGGCTAGGGGAGCCCTAGCGTTAGCCTAGGGGAGCCTAAAGCCTAGGGGTGCCCTAGCCTGAAGGCTAGGGGAGCCCTAGCTTTAGCCTGGGGGAGCCTAAAGCCTAGGGGTGCCCTAGCCTGAAGGCTAGGGGAGCCCTAGCCTTAGCCTAGGGGAGCCCTAGCCTAAAGCCTAGGGGTGCCATAGCCTGAAGGCTAGGGGAGCCCTAGCCTTAGCCTAGGTGAGCCTAATGCCTAGGGGTTCCCTAGCCTGAAGGCTAGGGGAGCCCTAGCCTTAGCCTAGGGGAGCCTAAAGCCTAGGGGTGCCCTAGCCTGAAGGCTAGGGGAGCCCTAGGCTTAGCCTAGGGGAGCCCTAGCCTAACGCCTAGGGGTGCCCCAGCCTGAAGGCTAGGGGAGCCCTAGCCTTAGCCTAGGGGAGCCTAAAGCCTAGGGGTGCCCTAGCCTGAAGGCTAGGGGAGCCCTAGCCTTAGCCTAGGGGTGCCCTAGCCTAATGCCTAGGGGTGCCCTAGCCTGAAGGCTAGGGGAGCCCTAGCCTTAGCCTAGGGGAGCCTAAAGCCTAGGGGTGCCCTAGCCTGAAGGCTAGGGGAGCCCTAGCCTTAGCCTAGGGGAGCCCTAGCCTAAAGCCTAGGGGTGCCCTAGCCTGAAGGCTAGGGGAGCCCTAGCCTTAGCCTAGGGGAGCCTAAAGCCTAGGGGTGCCCTAGCCTGAAGGCTAGGGGAGCCCTAGCCTTAGCTTAGGGGAGCCCTAGCCTAAAGCCTAGGGGTGCCCTAGCCTGAAGGCTAGGGGAGCCCTAGCCTTAGCCTAGGGGAGCCTAAAGCCTAGGGGTGCCCAAGCCTGAAGGCTAGGGGAGACCTAGCCTTAGCCTACGGAAGCCCTAGCCTAAAGCCTAGGGGTGCCCTAGCCTGAAGGCTAGGGGAGCCCTAGCCTTAGCCTAGGGGAGCCTAAAGCCTAGGGGTGCCCTAGCCTGAAGGCTAGGGGAGCCCTAGCCTTAGCCTAGGGGAGCCCTAGCCTAAAGCCAAGGGGTGCCCTAGCCTGAAGGCTAGGGGAGCCCTAGCCTTAGCCTAGGGGAGCCTAAAGCCTAGGGGTGCCCTAGCCTGAAGGCTAGGGGAGCCCTAGCCTTAGCCTAGGGGAGCCCTAGCCTAAACCCTAGGGGTGCCCTAGCCTGAAGGCTAGGGGAGCCCTAGCCTTAGCCTAGGGGAGCCTAAAGCCTAGGGGTGCCCTAGCCTGAAGGCTAGGGGAACCCTAGTCTTAGCCTAGGGGAGCCCTAGCCTAAAGCCTTGTTGTGCCCTAGCCTGAAGGCTAGGGGAGCCCTAGCCGTAGCCTAGGGGAGCCCTAGCCTAAAGCCTAGGGGTGCCCTAGCCTGAAGGCTAGGAGAGCCCTAGCCTTAGCCTAGGGGAGCCCTAGCCTAAAGCCTAGGGGTTCCCTAGCCTGAAGGCTAGGGGAGCCCTACCCTTAGCCTAGGGGAGCCCTAGCCTAAAGCCTAGGGTTGCCGTAGCCTGAAGGCTAGGGGAGCCCTAGCCTTAGCCTAGGGGAGCCCTAGCCTAAAGCCTACGGGTGCCCTAGCCTGAAGGCTAGGGGAGGCCTAGCCTTAGCCTAGGGGAGCCCTAGCCTAAAGCCTAGGGGTGCCCTAGCCTGAAGGCTAGGGGAGCCCTAGCCTTAGCCTAGGGGAGCCCTAGCCTAAAGCCTAGGGGTGCCATAGCCTGAAGGCTAGGGGAGCCCTAGCCTTAGCCTAGCCGAGCCTAAAGCCTAGGGGTGTCCTAGCCTGAAGGCTAGGGGAGCCCTAGCCTTAGCCTAGGGAAGCCCTAGCCTAAAGCCTAGGGGTGCCCTAGCCTGAAGGCTAGGGGAGCCCTAGGCTTAGCCTAGGGGAGCCCTAGCCTAACGCCTAGGGGTGCCCTAGCCTGAAGGCTAGGGGAGCCCTAGCCTTAGCCTAGGGGAGCCAAAAGCCTAGGGGTGCCCTAGCCTGAAGGCTAGGGGAGCCCTAGCCTTAGCCTAGGGGTGCCCTAGCCTAAAGCCTAGGTGTGCCCTAGCCTGAAGGCTAGGGGAGCCCTAGCGTTAGCCTAGGGGAGACTAAAGCCTAGGGGTGCCCTAGCCTGAAGGCTAGGGGAGCCCTAGCTTTAGCCTGGGGGAGCCTAAAGCCTAGGGGTGCCCTAGCCTGAAGGCTAGGGGAGCCCTAGCCTTAGCCTAGGGGAGCCCTAGCCTAAAGCCTAGGGGTGCCATAGCCTGAAGGCTAGGGGAGCCCTAGCCTTAGCCTAGGTGAGCCTAATGCCTAGGGGTTCCCTAGCCTGAAGGCTAGGGGATCCCTA
Organism: Tenrec ecaudatus; assembly: GCF_050624435.1. Taxonomy (NCBI): domain Eukaryota; kingdom Metazoa; phylum Chordata; class Mammalia; order Afrosoricida; family Tenrecidae; genus Tenrec; species Tenrec ecaudatus. The sequence goes on along the minus strand of NW_027458263.1, from coordinate 24,626 downwards.
GCCTTAGCCTAGGGAAGCCTAAAGCCTAGGGGTGCCCTAGCCTGAAGGCTAGGGGAGCCCTAGGCTTAGCCTAGGGGAGCCCTAGCCTAACGCCTAGGGGTGCCCTAGCCTGAAGGCTAGGGGAGCCCTAGCCTTAGCCTAGGGGAGCCTAAAGCCTAGGGGTGCCCTAGCCTGAAGGCTAGGGGAGCCCTAGCCTTAGCCTAGGGGTGCCCTAGCCTAATGCCTAGGGGTGCCCTAGCCTGAAGGCTAGGGGAGCCCTAGCCTTAGCCTAGGGGAGCCTAAAGCCTAGGGGTGCCCTAGCCTGAAGGCTAGGGGAGCCCTAGCCTTAGCCTAGGGGAGCCCTAGCCTAAAGCCTAGGGGTGCCCTAGCCTGAAGGCTAGGGGAGCCCTAGCCTTAGCCTAGGGGAGCCTAAAGCCTAGGGGTGCCCTAGCCTGAAGGCTAGGGGAGCCCTAGCCTTAGCTTAGGGGAGCCCTAGCCTAAAGCCTAGGGGTGCCCTAGCCTGAAGGCTAGGGGAGCCCTAGCCTTAGCCTAGGGGAGCCTAAAGCCTAGGGGTGCCCAAGCCTGAAGGCTAGGGGAGACCTAGCCTTAGCCTACGGAAGCCCTAGCCTAAAGCCTAGGGGTGCCCTAGCCTGAAGGCTAGGGGAGCCCTAGCCTTAGCCTAGGGGAGCCTAAAGCCTAGGGGTGCCCTAGCCTGAAGGCTAGGGGAGCCCTAGCCTTAGCCTAGGGGAGCCCTAGCCTAAAGCCAAGGGGTGCCCTAGCCTGAAGGCTAGGGGAGCCCTAGCCTTAGCCTAGGGGAGCCTAAAGCCTAGGGGTGCCCTAGCCTGAAGGCTAGGGGAGCCCTAGCCTTAGCCTAGGGGAGCCCTAGCCTAAACCCTAGGGGTGCCCTAGCCTGAAGGCTAGGGGAGCCCTAGCCTTAGCCTAGGGGAGCCTAAAGCCTAGGGGTGCCCTAGCCTGAAGGCTAGGGGAACCCTAGTCTTAGCCTAGGGGAGCCCTAGCCTAAAGCCTTGTTGTGCCCTAGCCTGAAGGCTAGGGGAGCCCTAGCCGTAGCCTAGGGGAGCCCTAGCCTAAAGCCTAGGGGTGCCCTAGCCTGAAGGCTAGGAGAGCCCTAGCCTTAGCCTAGGGGAGCCCTAGCCTAAAGCCTAGGGGTTCCCTAGCCTGAAGGCTAGGGGAGCCCTACCCTTAGCCTAGGGGAGCCCTAGCCTAAAGCCTAGGGGTGCCGTAGCCTGAAGGCTAGGGGAGCCCTAGCCTTAGCCTAGGGGAGCCCTAGCCTAAAGCCTACGGGTGCCCTAGCCTGAAGGCTAGGGGAGGCCTAGCCTTAGCCTAGGGGAGCCCTAGCCTAAAGCCTAGGGGTGCCCTAGCCTGAAGGCTAGGGGAGCCCTAGCCTTAGCCTAGGGGAGCCCTAGCCTAAAGCCTAGGGGTGCCATAGCCTGAAGGCTAGGGGAGCCCTAGCCTTAGCCTAGCCGAGCCTAAAGCCTAGGGGTGTCCTAGCCTGAAGGCTAGGGGAGCCCTAGCCTTAGCCTAGGGAAGCCCTAGCCTAAAGCCTAGGGGTGCCCTAGCCTGAAGGCTAGGGGAGCCCTAGGCTTAGCCTAGGGGAGCCCTAGCCTAACGCCTAGGGGTGCCCTAGCCTGAAGGCTAGGGGAGCCCTAGCCTTAGCCTAGGGGAGCCAAAAGCCTAGGGGTGCCCTAGCCTGAAGGCTAGGGGAGCCCTAGCCTTAGCCTAGGGGTGCCCTAGCCTAAAGCCTAGGTGTGCCCTAGCCTGAAGGCTAGGGGAGCCCTAGCGTTAGCCTAGGGGAGACTAAAGCCTAGGGGTGCCCTAGCCTGAAGGCTAGGGGAGCCCTAGCTTTAGCCTGGGGGAGCCTAAAGCCTAGGGGTGCCCTAGCCTGAAGGCTAGGGGAGCCCTAGCCTTAGCCTAGGGGAGCCCTAGCCTAAAGCCTAGGGGTGCCATAGCCTGAAGGCTAGGGGAGCCCTAGCCTTAGCCTAGGTGAGCCTAATGCCTAGGGGTTCCCTAGCCTGAAGGCTAGGGGATCCCTAGCCTTAGCCTAGGGGAGCCTAAAGCCTAGGGGTGCCCTAGCCTGAAGGCTAGGGGAGCCCTAGGCTTAGCCTAGGGGAGCCCTAGCCTAACGCCTAGGGGTGCCCTAGCCTGAAGGCTAGGGGAGCCCTAGCCTTAGCCTAGGGGAGCCTAAAGCCTAGGGGTGCCCTAGCCTGAAGGCTAGGGGAGCCCTAGCCTTAGCCTAGGGGTGCCCTAGCCTAATGCCTAGGGGTGCCCTAGCCTGAAGGCTAGGGGAGCCCTAGCCTTAGCCTAGGGGAGCCTAAAGCCTAGGGGTGCCCTAGCCTGAAGGCTAGGGGAGCCCTAGCCTTAGCCTAGGGGAGCCCTAGCCTAAAGCCTAGGGGTGCCCTAGCCTGAAGGCTAGGGGAGCCCTAGCCTTAGCCTAGGGGAGCCTAAAGCCTAGGGGTGCCCTAGCCTGAAGGCTAGGGGAGCCCTAGCCTTAGCTTAGGGGAGCCCTAGCCTAAAGCCTAGGGGTGCCCTAGCCTGAAGGCTAGGGGAGCCCTAGCCTTAGCCTAGGGGAGCCTAAAGCCTAGGGGTGCCCAAGCCTGAAGGCTAGGGGAGACCTAGCCTTAGCCTACGGAAGCCCTAGCCTAAAGCCTAGGGGTGCCCTAGCCTGAAGGCTAGGGGAGCCCTAGCCTTAGCCTAGGGGAGCCTAAAGCCTAGGGGTGCCCTAGCCTGAAGGCTAGGGGAGCCCTAGCCTTAGCCTAGGGGAGCCCTAGCCTAAAGCCAAGGGGTGCCCTAGCCTGAAGGCTAGGGGAGCCCTAGCCTTAGCCTAGGGGAGCCTAAAGCCTAGGGGTGCCCTAGCCTGAAGGCTAGGGGAGCCCTAGCCTTAGCCTAGGGGAGCCCTAGCCTAAACCCTAGGGGTGCCCTAGCCTGAAGGCTAGGGGAGCCCTAGCCTTAGCCTAGGGGAGCCTAAAGCCTAGGGGTGCCCTAGCCTGAAGGCTAGGGGAACCCTAGTCTTAGCCTAGGGGAGCCCTAGCCTAAAGCCTTGTTGTGCCCTAGCCTGAAGGCTAGGGGAGCCCTAGCCGTAGCCTAGGGGAGCCCTAGCCTAAAGCCTAGGGGTGCCCTAGCCTGAAGGCTAGGAGAGCCCTAGCCTTAGCCTAGGGGAGCCCTAGCCTAAAGCCTAGGGGTTCCCTAGCCTGAAGGCTAGGGGAGCCCTACCCTTAGCCTAGGGGAGCCCTAGCCTAAAGCCTAGGGGTGCCGTAGCCTGAAGGCTAGGGGAGCCCTAGCCTTAGCCTAGGGGAGCCCTAGCCTAAAGCCTACGGGTGCCCTAGCCTGAAGGCTAGGGGAGGCCTAGCCTTAGCCTAGGGGAGCCCTAGCCTAAAGCCTAGGGGTGCCCTAGCCTGAAGGCTAGGGGAGCCCTAGCCTTAGCCTAGGGGAGCCCTAGCCTAAAGCCTAGGGGTGCCCTAGCCTGAAGGCTAGGGGAGCCCTAGCCTTAGCCTAGGGGAGCCTAAAGCCTAGGGGTGCCCTAGCCTGAAGGCTAGGGGAGCCCTAGCCTTAGCCTAGGGGAGCCCTAGACTAAAGCCAAGGGTGCCCTAGCCTGAAGGATAGGGGAGCGCTAGCCTTAGCCTAGGGGAGCCTAAAGGCTAGGGGTGCCCTAGCGTGAAGGCTAGGGGAGCCCTAGCCTTAGCCTAGGGGAGCCTAAAGCCAGGGGTTCCCTAGCCTGAAGGCTAGGGGAGCCCTAGCCTTAGCCTAGGGGAGCCTAAAGCCTAGGGGTGCCCTAGCCTGAAGGCTAGGGGAGCCCTAGCCTTAGCCTAGGGGAGCCCTAGCCTAAAGCCTAGGGGAGCCCTAGCCTATAGCCTAGGGGTGCCCTAGCCTGAAGGCTAGGAGAGCCCTAGCCTTAGCCTAGGGGAGCCTAAAGCCTAGGGGTGCCCTAGCCTGAAGGCTAGGGGAGCCCTAGCCTTAGCCTAGGGAAGCCCTAGCCTAAAGCCTAGGGGTGCCCTAGCCTGAAGGCTAGGGGAGCCCTAGCCTTAGCCTAGGGGAGCCTAAAGCCTAGGGGTGCCCTAGCCTGAAGGCTAGGGGAGCCCTAGCCTTACCCTAGGGGAGCCCTAGCCTAAAGCCTACGGGTGCCCTAGCCTGAAGGCTAGGGGAGCCGTAGCCTTAGCCTAGGGGAGCCTAAAGCCTAGGCGTGCCCTAGCCTGAAGGCTAGGGGAGCCCTAGCCTTAGCCTAGGGGAGCCCTAGCCTAAAGCCTAGTTGTGCCCTAGCCTGAAGGCTAGGGGAGCCCTAGCCTTAGCCTAGGGGAGCCCTAGCCTAAAGCCTAGGGGTGCCCTAGCCTGAAGGCTAGGGGAGCCCTAGCCTTAGCCTAGGGGAGCCCTAGCCTAAAGCCTAGGGGTTCCCTAGCCTGAAGGCTAGGGGAGCCCTAGCCTTAGCCTAGGGGAGCCCTAGCCTAAAGCCTAGTTGTGCCCTAGCCTGAAGGCTAGGGGAGCCCTAGCCTTAGCCTAGGGGAGCCCTAGCCTAAAGCCTAGGGGTGCCCTAGCCTGAAGGCTAGGGGAGCCCTAGCCTTAGCCTAGGGGAGCCCTAGCCTAAAGCCTAGGGGTTCCCTAGCCTGAAGGCTAGGGGAGCCCTAGCCTTAGCCTAGGAGAGCCCTAGCCTAAAGCCTAGGGGAGCCCTAGCCTAAAGCCTAGGGGTGCCCTAGCCTGAAGGCTAGGGGAGCCCTAGCCTTAGCCTAGGGGAGCCTAAAGCCTAGGGGTGCCCTAGCCTGAAGGCTAGGGGAGCCCTAGCTTTAGCCTAGGGGAGCCCTAGCCTAAAGCCTAGGCGTGCCCTAGCCTGAAGGCTAGGGGATCCCTAGCCTTAGCCTAGGGGAGCCTAAAGCCTAGGGGTGCCCTAGCCTGAAGGCTAGGGGAGCCCTAGCCTTAGCCTAGGGGAGCCCTAGCCTAAAGCCTAGGGGTGCCCTAGCCTGAAGGCTAGGGGAGCCCTAGCCTTAGCCTAGGGGAGCCTAAAGCCTAGGGGTGCCCTAGCCTGAAGGCTAGGGGAGCCCTAGCCTTAGCCTAGGGGTGCCCTAGCCTAAAGCCTAGGGGTGCCCTAGCCTGAAGGCTAGGGGAGCCCTAGCCTTAGCCTAGGGGAGCCTAAAGCCTAGGGGTGCCCTAGCCTGAAGGCTAGGGGAGCCCTAGCCTTAGCCTAGGGGAGCCCTAGCCTAAAGCCTAGGGGTGCCCTAGCCTGAATGCTAGGGGAGCCCTAGCCTTAGCCTAGGGGAGCCTAAAGCCAAGGGGTGCCCTAGCCTGAAGGCTAGGGGAGCCCTAGCCTTAGCCTAGGGGTGTCCTAGTCTAATGCCTAGGGGTGCCCTAGCCTGAAGGCTAGGGGAGCCCTAGCCTTAGCCTAGGGGAGCCTAAAGCCTAGGGGTGCCCTAGCCTGAAGGCTAGGGGAGCCCTAGCCTTAGCCTAGGGGAGCCTAAAGCCTAGGGGTGCCCTAGCCTGAAGGCTAGGGGAGCCCTAGCCTTAGCCTAGGGGAGCCTAAAGCCTAGGGGTGCCCTAGCCTGAAGGCTAGGGGAGCCTTAGCCTTAGCCTAGTGGAGCCCTAGCCTAAAGCCTAGGGGTGCCCTAGCCTGAAGGCTAGGGGAGCCCTAGCCTTAGCCTAGGGGAGCCTAAAGCCTAGGGGTGCCCTAGCCTGAAGGCTATGGGAGCCCTAGCCTTAGCCTAGGGAAGCCCTAGCCTAAAGCCTAGGGGTGCCCTAGCCTGAAGGCTAGGGGAGCCCTAGCCTTAGCCTAGGGGAGCCTAAAGCCTAGGGGTGCCCTAGCCTGAAGGCTAGGGGAGCCCTAGCCTTAGCCTAGGGGAGCCCTAGCCAAAAGCCTAGGGATGCCCTAGCCTGAAGGCTAGGGGAGCCCTAGCCTTAGCCTGGGGGAGCCTAAAGCTTAGGGGTGCCCTAGCCTGAAGGCTAGGGGAGCCCCAGCCTTAGCCTAGGGGAGCCTAAAGCCTAGGGGTGCCCTAGCCTGAAGGCTAGTGGAGTCCTAGCCTTAGCCTAGGGGAGCCTAAAGCCTAGGGGTGCCCTAGCCTGAAGGCTAGGGGAGCCCTAGCCTTAGCCTAGGGGAGCCTAAAGCCTAGGGGTGCCCTAGCCTGAAGGCTAGGGGAGCCCTAGCATTAGCCTAGGGGTGTCCTAGTCTAAAGCCTAGGGGTGCCCTAGCCTGAAGGCTAGGGGAGCCCTAGCCTTAGCCTAGGGGAGCCTAAAGCCTAGGGGTGCCCTAGCCTGAAGGCTAGGGGAGCCCTAGCCTTAGCTTAGGGGAGCCTAAAGCCTAGGGGTGCCCTAGCCTGAAGGCTAGGGGAGCCCTAGCCTTAGCCTAGGGGAGCCTAAAGCCTAGGGGTGCCCTAGCCTGAAGGCTAGGGGAGCCTTAGCCTTAGCCTAGTGGAGCCCTAGCCTAAAGCCTAGGGGTGCCCTAGCCTGAAGGCTAGGGGAGCCCTAGCCTTAGCCTCGGGGAGCCTAAAGCCTAGGGGTGCCCTAGCCTGAAGGCTAGGGGAGCCCTAGTCTTAGCCTAGGGGAGCCCTAGCCTAAAGCCTAGTTGTGCCCTAGCCTGAAGGCTAGGGGAGCCCTAGCCTTAGCCTAGGGGAGCCCTAGCCTAAAGCCTAGGGGTGCCCTAGCCTGAAGGCTAGGAGAGCCCTAGCCTTAGCCTAGGGGAGCCCTAGCCTAAAGCCTAGGGGTTCCCTAGCCTGAAGGCTAGGGGAGCCCTAGCCTTAGCCTAGGGGAGCCCTAGCCTAAAGCCTAGGGGTGCCGTAGCCTGAAGGCTAGGGGAGCCCTAGCCTTAGCCTAGGGGAGCCCTAGCCTAAAGCCTACGGGTGCCCTAGCCTGAAGGCTAGGGGAGCCCTAGCCTTAGCCTAGGGGAGCCCTAGCCTAAAGCCTAGGGGTGCCCTAGCCTGAAGGCTAGGGGAGCCCTAGCCTTAGCCTAGGGGAGCCCTAGCCTAAAGCCTAGGGGTGCCCTAGCCTGAAGGCTAGGGGAGCCCTAGCCTTAGCCTAGGGGAGCCTAAAGCCTAGGGGTGCCCTAGCCTGAAGGCTAGGGGAGCCCTAGCCTTAGCCTAGGGGAGCCCTAGACTAAAGCCAAGGGTGCCCTAGCCTGAAGGATAGGGGAGCGCTAGCCTTAGCCTAGGGGAGCCTAAAGGCTAGGGGTGCCCTAGCGTGAAGGCTAGGGGAGCCCTAGCCTTAGCCTAGGGGAGCCTAAAGCCTAGGGGTGCCCTAGCCTGAAGGCTAGGGGAGCCCTAGCCTTAGCCTAGGGGAGCCCTAGCCTAAAGCCTAGGGGTGCCCTAGCCTGAAGGCTAGGAGAGCCCTAGCCTTAGCCTAGGGGAGCCTAAAGCCTAGGGGTGCCCTAGCCTGAAGGCTAGGGGAGCCCTAGCCTTAGCCTAGGGAAGCCCTAGCCTAAAGCCTAGGGGTGCCCTAGCCTGAAGGCTAGGGGAGCCCTAGCCTTAGCCTAGGGGAGCCTAAAGCCTAGGGGTGCCCTAGCCTGAAGGCTAGGGGAGCCCTAGCCTTAGCCTAGGGGAGCCCTAGCCTAAAGCCTACGGGTGCCCTAGCCTGAAGGTTAGGGGAGCCCTAGCCTTAGCCTAGGGGAGCCCTAGCCTAAAGCCTAGTTGTGCCCTAGCCTGAAGGCTAGGGGAGCCCTAGCCTTAGCCTAGGGGAGCCCTAGCCTAAAGCCTAGGGGTGCCCTAGCCTGAAGGCTAGGGGAGCCCTAGCCTTAGCCTAGGGGAGCCCTAGCCTAAAGCCTAGGGGTTCCCTAGCCTGAAGGCTAGGGGAGCCCTAGCCTTAGCCTAGGGGAGCCCTAGCCTAAAGCCTAGTTGTGCCCTAGCCTGAAGGCTAGGGGAGCCCTAGCCTTAGCCTAGGGGAGCCCTAGCCTAAAGCCTAGGGGTGCCCTAGCCTGAAGGCTAGGGGAGCTCTAGCCTTAGCCTAGGGGAGCCCTAGCCTAAAGCCTAGGGGTTCCCTAGCCTGAAGGCTAGGGGAGCCCTAGCCTTAGCCTAGGAGAGCCCTAGCCTAAAGCCTAGGGGAGCCCTAGCCTAAAGCCTAGGGGTGCCCTAGCCTGAAGGCTAGGGGAGCCCTAGCCTTAGCCTAGGGGAGCCTAAAGCCTAGGGGTGCCCTAGCCTGAAGGCTAGGGGAGCCCTAGCTTTAGCCTAGGGGAGCCCTAGCCTAAAGCCTAGGCGTGCCCTAGCCTGAAGGCTAGGGGATCCCTAGCCTTAGCCTAGGGGAGCCTAAAGCCTAGGGGTGCCCTAGCCTGAAGGCTAGGGGAGCCCTAGCCTTAGCCTAGGGGAGCCCTAGCCTAAAGCCTAGGGGTGCCCTAGCCTGAAGGCTAGGGGAGCCCTAGCCTTAGCCTAGGGGAGCCTAAAGCCTAGGGGTGCCCTAGCCTGAAGGCTAGGGGAGCCCTAGCCTTAGCCTAGGGGTGTCCTAGTCTAATGCCTAGGGGTGCCCTAGCCTGAAGGCTAGGGGAGCCCTAGCCTTAGCCTAGGGGAGCCTAAAGCCTAGGGGTGCCCTAGCCTGAAGGCTAGGGGAGCCCTAGCCTTAGCCTAGGGGAGCCTAAAGCCTAGGGGTGCCCTAGCCTGAAGGCTAGGGGAGCCCTAGCCTTAGCCTAGGGGTGTCCTAGTCTAAAGCCTAGGGGTGCCCTAGCCTGAAGGCTAGGGGAGCCCTAGCCTTAGCCTAGGGGAGCCTAAAGCCTAGGGGTGCCCTAGCCTGAAGGCTAGGGGAGCCCTAGCCTTAGCTAAGGGGAGCCTAAAGCCTAGGGGTGCCCTAGCCTGAAGGCTAGGGGAGCCCTAGCCTTAGCCTAGGGGAGCCTAAAGCCTAGGGGTGCCCTAGCCTGAAGGCTAGGGGAGCCTTAGCCTTAGCCTAGTGGAGCCCTAGCCTAAAGCCTAGGGGTGCCCTAGCCTGAAGGCTAGGGGAGCCCTAGCCTTAGCCTCGGGGAGCCTAAAGCCTAGGGGTGCCCTAGCCTGAAAGCTATGGGAGCCCTAGCCTTAGCCTAGGGAAGCCCTAGCCTAAAGCCTAGGGGTTCCCTAGCCTGAAGGCTAGGGGAGCCCTAGCCTTAGCCTAGGGGAGCCTAAAGCCTAGGGGTGCCCTAGCCTGAAGGCTAGGGGAGCCCTAGCCTTAGCCTAGGGGTGCCTAAAGCCTAGGGGTGCCCTAGCCTGAAGGCTAGGGAAGCCCTAGCCTTAGCCTCGGGGAGCCTAAAGCCAAGGGGTGCCCTAGCCTGAAGGCTAGGGGAGCCCTAGCCTTGGCCTAGGGGAGCCTAAAGCCTAGGGGTGCCCTAGCCTGAAGGCTAGTGGAGCCCTAGCCTTAGCCTAGGAGAGCCCTAGCCTAAAGCCTAGGGGAGCCCTAGCCTAAAGCCTAGGGGTGCCCTAGCCTGAAGGCTAGGGGAGCCCTAGCCTTAGCCTAGGGGAGACTAAAGCCTAGGGGTGCCCTAGCCTGAAGGCTAGGGGAGCCCTAGCTTTAGCCTAGGGGAGCCCTAGCCTAAAGCCTAGGCGTGCCCTAGCCTGAAGGCTAGGGGATCCCTAGCCTTAGCCTAGGGGAGCCTAAAGCCTAGGGGTGCCCTAGCCTGAAGGCTAGGGGAGCCCTAGCCTTAGCCTAGGGGAGCCCTAGCCTAAAGCCTAGGGGTGCCCTAGCCTGAAGGCTAGGGGAGCCCTAGCCTTAGCCTAGGGGAGCCTAAAGCCTAGGGGTGCACTAGCCTGAAGGCTAGGGGAGCCCTAGCCTTAGCCTAGGGGTGTCCTAGTCTAATGCCTAGGGGTGCCCTAGCCTGAAGGCTAGGGGAGCCCTAGCCTTAGCCTAGGGGAGCCTAAAGCCTAGGGGTGCCCTAGCCTGAAGGCTAGGGGAGCCCTAGCCTTAGCCTAGGGGAGCCTAAAGCCTAGGGGTGCCCTAGCCTGAAGGCTAGGGGAGCCCTAGCCTTAGCCTAGGGGAGCCTAAAGCCTAGGGGTGCCCTAGCCTGAAGGCTAGGGGAGCCTTAGCCTTAGCCTAGTGGAGCCCTAGCCTAAAGCCTAGGGGTGCCCTAGCCTGAAGGCTAGGGGAGCCCTAGCCTTAGCCTAGGGGAGCCTAAAGCCTAGGGGTGCCCTAGCCTGAAGGCTATGGGAGCCCTAGCCTTAGCCTAGGGAAGCCCTAGCCTAAAGCCTAGGGGTTCCCTAGCCTGAAGGCTAGGGGAGCCCTAGCCTTAGCCTAGGGGAGCCTAAAGCCTAGGGGTGCCCTAGCCTGAAGGCTAGGGGAGCCCTAGCCTTAGCCTAGGGGAGCCCTAGCCAAAAGCCTAGGGGTGCCCTAGCCTGAAGGCTAGGGGAGCCCTAGCCTTAGCCTGGGGGAGCCTAAAGCTTAGGGGTGCCCTAGCCTGAAGGCTAGGGGAGCCCCAGCCTTAGCCTAGGGGAGCCTAAAGCCTAGGGGTGCCCTAGCCTGAAGGCTAGTGGAGTCCTAGCCTTAGCCTAGGGGAGCCTAAAGCCTAGGGGTGCCCTAGCCTGAAGGCTAGGGGAGCCCTAGCCTTAGCCTAGGGAAGCCCTAGCCTAAAGCCTAGGGGTGCCCTAGCCTGAAGGCTAGGGGAGCCCTAGCCTTAGCCTAGGGGAGCCTAAAGCCTAGGGGTGCCCTAGCCTGAAGGCTAGGGGAGCCCTAGCCTTAGCCTAGGGGAGCCCTAGCCAAAAGCCTAGGGGTGCCCTAGCCTGAAGGCTAGGGGAGCCCTAGCCTTAGCCTGGGGGAGCCTAAAGCTTAGGGGTGCCCTAGCCTGAAGGCTAGGGGAGCCCCAGCCTTAGCCTAGGGGAGCCTAAAGCCTAGGGGTGCCCTAGCCTGAAGGCTAGTGGAGTCCTAGCCTTAGCCTAGGGGAGCCTAAAGCCTAGGGGTGCCCTAGCCTGAAGGCTAGGGGAGCCCTAGCCTTAGCCTAGGGGAGCCTAAAGCCTAGGGGTGCCCTAGCCTGAAGGCTAGGGGAGCCCTAGCCTTAGCCTAGGGGAGCCCTAGCCAAAAGCCTAGGGGTGCCCTAGCCTGAAGGCTAGGGGAGCCCTAGCCTTAGCCTGGGGGAGCCTAAAGCTTAGGGGTGCCCTAGACTGAAGGCTAGGGGAGCCCCAGCCTTAGCCTAGGGGAGCCTAAAGCCTAGGGGTGCCCTAGCCTGAAGGCTAGTGGAGTCCTAGCCTTAGCCTAGGGGAGCCTAAAGCCTAGGGGTGCCCTAGCCTGAAGGCTAGGGGAGCCCTAGCCTTAGCCTAGGGAAGCCCTAGCCTAAAGCCTAGGGGTGCCCTAGTCTGAAGGCTAGGGGAGCCCTAGCCTTAGCCTAGGGGAGCCTAAAGCCTAGGGGTGCCCTAGCCTGAAGGCTAGGGGAGCCCTAGCCTTAGCCTAGGGGAGCCCTAGCCAAAAGCCTAGGGGTGCCCTAGCCTGAAGGCTAGGGGAGCCCTAGCCTTAGCCTGGGGGAGCCTAAAGCTTAGGGGTGCCCTAGTCTGAAGGCTAGGGGAGCCCCAGCCTTAGCATAGGGGAGCCTAAAGCCTAGGGGTGCCCTAGCCTGAAGGCTAGTGGAGTCCTAGCCTTAGCCTAGGGGAGCCTAAAGCCTAGGGGTGCCCTAGCCTGAAGGCTAGGGGAGCCCTAGCCTTAGCCTAGGGGAGCCTAAAGCCTAGGGGTGCCCTAGCCTGAAGGCTAGCGGAGCCCTAGCCTTAGCCTAGGGGTGTCCTAGTCTAAAGCCTAGGGGTGCCCTAGCCTGAAGGCTAGGGGAGCCCTAGCCTTAGCCTAGGGGAGCCTAAAGCCTAGGGGTGCCCTAGCCTGAAGGCTAGGGGAGCCCTAGCCTAAGCTAAGGGGAGCCTAAAGCCTAGGGGTGCCCTAGCCTGAAGGCTAGGGGAGCCCTAGCCTTAGCCTAGGGGAGCCTAAAGCCTAGGGGTGCCCTAGCCTGAAGGCTAGGGGAGCCTTAGCCTTAGCCTAGTGGAGCCCTAGCCTAAAGCCTAGGGGTGCCCTAGCCTGAAGGCTAGGGGAGCCCTAGCCTTAGCCTCGGGGAGCCTAAAGCCTAGGGGTGCCCTAGCCTGAAGGCTATGGGAGCCCTAGCCTTAGCCTAGGGAAGCCCTAGCCTAAAGCCTAGGGGTGCCCTAGCCTGAAGGCTAGGGGAGCCCTAGCCTTAGCCTAGGGGAGCCTAAAGCCTAGGGGTGCCCTAGCCTGAAGGCTAGGGGAGCCCTAGCCTTAGCCTAGGGGAGCCTAAAGCCTAGGGGTGCCCTAGCCTGAAGGCTAGGGGAGCCCTAGCCTTGGCCTAGGGGAGCCTAAAGCCTAGGGGTGCCCTAGCCTGAAGGCTAGGGGAGCCCTAGCCTTAGCCTAGGAGAGCCCTAGCCTAAAGCCTAGGGGAGCCCTAGCCTAAAGCCTAGGGGTGCCCTAGCCTGAAGGCTAGGGGAGCCCTAGCCTTAGCCTAGGGGAGCCTAAAGCCTAGGGGTGCCCTAGCCTGAAGGCTAGGGGAGCCCTAGCTTTAGCCTAGGGGAGCCCTAGCCTAAAGCCTAGGCGTGCCCTAGCCTGAAGGCTAGGGGATCCCTAGCCTTAGCCTAGGGGAGCCTAAAGCCTAGGGGTGCCCTAGCCTGAAGGCTAGGGGAGCCCTAGCCTTAGCCTAGGGGAGCCCTAGCCTAAAGCCTAGGGGTGCCCTAGCCTGAAGGCTAGGGGAGCCCTAGCCTTAGCCTAGGGGAGCCTAAAGCCTAGGGGTGCCCTAGCCTGAAGGCTAGGGGAGCCCTAGCCTTAGCCTAGGGGTGTCCTAGACTAATGCCTAGGGGTGCCCTAGCCTGAAGGCTAGGGGAGCCCTAGCCTTAGCCTAGGGGAGCCTAAAGCCTAGGGGTGCCCTAGCCTGAAGGCTAGGGGAGCCCTAGCCTTAGCCTAGGGGAGCCTAAAGCCTAGGGGTGCCCTAGCCTGAAGGCTAGGGGAGCCCTAGCCTTAGCCTAGGGGAGCCTAAAGCCTAGGGGTGCCCTAGCCTGAAGGCTAGGGGAGCCTTAGCCTTAGCCTAGTGGAGCCCTAGCCTAAAGCCTAGGGGTGCCCTAGCCTGAAGGCTAGGGGAGCCCTAGCCTTAGCCTAGGGGAGCCTAAAGCCTAGGGGTGACCTAGCCTGAAGGCTATGGGAGCCCTAGCCTTAGCCTAGGGAAGCCCTAGCCTAAAGCCTAGGGGTGCCCTAGCCTGAAGGCTAGGGGAGCCCTAGCCTTAGCCTAGGGGAGCCTAAAGCCTAGGGGTGCCCTAGCCTGAAGGCTAGGGGAGCCCTAGCCTTAGCCTAGGGGAGCCCTAGCCAAAAGCCTAGGGGTGCCCTAGCCTGAAGGCTAGGGGAGCCCCAGCCTTAGCCTAGGGGAGCCTAAAGCTTAGGGGTGCCCTAGCCTGAAGGCTAGGGGAGCCCCAGCCTTAGCCTAGGGGAGCCTAAAGCCTAGGGGTGCCCTAGCCTGAAGGCTAGTGGAGTCCTAGCCTTAGCCTAGGGGAGCCTAAAGCCTAGGGGAACCCTAGCCTGAAGGCTAGGGGAGCCCTAGCCTTAGCCTAGGGGAGCCTAAAGCCTAGGGGTGCCCTAGCCTGAAGGCTAGGGGAGCCCTAGCCTTAGCCTAGGGGTGTCCTAGTCTAAAGCCTAGGGGTGCCCTAGCCTGAAGGCTAGGGGAGCCCTAGCCTTAGCCTAGGGGAGCCTAAAGCCTAGGGGTGCCCTAGCCTGAAGGCTAGGGGAGCCCTAGCCTTAGCTTAGGGGAGCCTAAAGCCTAGGGGTGCCCTAGCCTGAAGGCTAGGGGAGCCCTAGCCTTAGCCTAGGGGAGCCTAAAGCCTAGGGGTGCCCTAGCCTGAAGGCTAGGGGAGCCTTAGCCTTAGCCTAGTGGAGCCCTAGCCTAAAGCCTAGGGGTGCCCTAGCCTGAAGGCTAGGGGAGCCCTAGCCTTAGCCTCGGGGAGCCTAAAGCCTAGGGGTGCCCTAGCCTGAAGGCTATGGGAGCCCTAGCCTTAGCCTAGGGAAGCCCTAGCCTAAAGCCTAGGGGTGCCCTAGCCTGAAGGCTAGGGGAGCCCTAGCCTTAGCCTAGGGGAGCCTAAAGCCTAGGGGTGCCCTAGCCTGAAGGCTAGGGGAGCCCTAGCCTTAGCCTAGGGGAGCCTAAAGCCTAGGGGTGCCCTAGCCTGAAGGCTAGGGGAGCCCTAGCCTTAGCCTGGGGGAGCCTAAAGCCAAGGGGTGCCCTAGCCTGAAGGCTAGGGGAGCCCTAGCCGTGGCCTAGGGGAGCCTAAAGCCTAGGGGTGCCCTAGCCTGAAGGCTAGGGGAGTCCTAGCCTTAGCCTAGGGGAGCCTAAAGCCTAGGGGTGCCCTAGCCTGAAGGCTAGGGGAGCCCTAGCCTTAGCCTAGGGGAGCCTAAAGCCTAGGGGTGCCCTAGCCTGAAGGCTAGGGGAGCCCTAGCCTTAGCCTAGGGGTGTCCTAGTCTAAAGCCTAGGGGTGCCCTAGCCTGAAGGCTAGGGGAGCCCTAGCCTTAGCCTAGGGGAGCCTAAAGCCTAGGGGTGCCCTAGCCTGAAGGCTAGGGGAGCCCTAGCCTTAGCCTAGGGGAGCCTAAAGCCTAGGGGTGCCCTAGCCTGAAGGCTAGGGGAGCCCTAGCCTTAGCCTAGGGGAGCCTAAAGCCTAGGGGTGCCCTAGCCTGAAGGCTAGGGGAGCCTTAGCCTTAGCCTAGTGGAGCCCTAGCCTAAAGCCTAGGGGTACCCTAGCCTGAAGGCTAGGGGAGCCCTAGCCTTAGCCTAGGGGAGCCTAAAGCCTAGGGGTGCCCTAGCCTGAAGGCTATGGGAGCCCTAGCCTTAGCCTAGGGAAGCCCTAGCCTAAAGGCTAGGGGTGCCCTAGCCTGAAGGCTAGGGGAGCCCTAGCCTTAGCCTAGGGGAGCCTAAAGCCTAGGGGTGCCCTAGCCTGAAGGCTAGGGGAGCCCTAGCCTTAGCCTAGGGGAGCCCTAGCCTAAAGCCTAGGGGTGCCCTAGCCTGAAGGCTAGGGGAGCCCTAGCCTTAGCCTAGGGGAGCCCTAGCCTAAAGCCTAGGGGTGCCCTAGCCTGAAGGCTAGGGGAGCCCTAGCCTTAGCCTAGGGGAGCCTAAAGCCTAGGGGTTCCCTAGCCTGAAGGCTAGGGGAGCCCTAGCCTTAGCCTAGGGGAGCCTAAAGCCTAGGGGTGCCCTAGCCTGAAGGCTAGGGGAGCCCTAGCCTTAGCCTAGGGGAGCCCTAGCCTAAAGCCTAGGGGTGCCCTAGCCTGACGGCTATGGGAGCCCTAATCTTAGCCTAGGGGCTCCTAAAGCCTAGGGGTGCCCTAGCCTGAAGGCTAGGGGATCCCTAGCCTTAGCCAAGGGGAGCCCTAGCCTAAAGCCTAGGGGTGCCCTAGCCTGAAGGCTAGGGGAGCCCTAGCCTTAGCCTAGGGGAGCCTAAAGCCTAGGGGTGCCCTAGCCTGAAGGCTAGGGGAGCCCTAGCCTTATCCTAGGGGAGACCTAGCCTAAAGCCTAGGGGTGCCCTAGCCTGAAGGCTAGGGGAGCCCTAGCCTTAGCCTAGGGGAGCCTAAAGCCTAGGGGTGCCCTAGCCTGAAGGCTAGGGGAGCCCTAGCCTTAGCCTAGGGGAGCACTAGCCTAAAGCCTAGGGGTACCCTAGCCTGAAGGCTAGGGGAGCCCTAGCCTTAGCCTAGGGGAGCCCTAGCCTGAAGGCTAGGGGAGACCTAGCCTTAGCCTAGGGGAGCCTAAAGCGTAGGGGTGCCCTAGCCTGAAGGCTAGGGGAGCCCTAGCCTTAGCCTAGGGGAGCCCTAGCCTAAAGCCTAGGGGGGCCCTAGCCTGAAGGCTAGGGGAGCCCAAGCCTTAGCCTAGGGGAGCCTAAAGCCTAGGGGTGCCCTTGCCTGAAGGCTAGGGGAGCCCTAGCCTTAGCCTAGGGGAGCCCTAGCCTAAAGCCTAGGGGTGCCCTAGCCTGAAGGCTAGGGGAGCCCTAGGCTTAGCCTAGGGGAGCCTAAAGCCTAGGGGTGCCCTGGCCTGAAGGCTAGGGTAGCCCTAGCCTTAGCCTAGGGGAGCCTAAAGCCTAGGGGTGCCCTAGCCTGAAGGCTAGGGGAGCCCTAGCCTTAGCCTTGGGGAGCCCTAGCCTAAAGCCTAGGGGTGCCCTAGCCTGTAGGCTAGGGGAGCCCTAGCCTTAGCCTAGGGGAGCCTAAAGCCTAGGGGTGCCCAGGCCTGAAGGCTAGGGGAGCCCTAACCTTCGCCTAGGTGAGCCCTAGCCTAAAGCCTAGGGGTGCCCTAGCCTGAAGGCTAGGGGAGCCCTAGCCTTAGCCTAGGGGAGCCTAAAGCCTAGGGGTGCCCTAGCCTGAAGGCTAGGGGAGCCCTAGCCTTAGCCTAGGGGAGCCTAAAGCCGAGGGGTTTCCTAGCCTTAGCCTAGGGGAGCCTAAAGCCTAGGGGTGCCCTAGCCTGAAGGCTAGGGGAGCCCTAGCCTTAGCCTAGGGGAGCCTAAAGCCTAGGGGTGCCCTAGCCTGAAGGCAAGTGGAGCCCTATCCTTAGCCTAGGGGAGCCTAAAGCCTAGGGGTGCCCTCGCCTGAAGGCTAGGGGAGCCCTAGCCTTAACCTAGGGGAGCCTAAAGCCTAGGGGTGCCCTAGCCTGAAGGCTAGGGAAGCCCTAGCCTTAGCCTAGGGGAGCCTAAAGCCTAGGGGTGCCCTAGCCTGAAGGCTAGGGGAGCCCTAGCCTTAGCCTAGGGGAGCCTAAAGTCTAGGGGTGCCCTAGCCTGAAGGCTAGGGGAGCCCTAGCCTTAGCCTAGGGGAGCCTAAAGCCTAGGGGTGCCCTAGCCTGAAGGCTAGGGGAGCCCTAGCCTTAGCCTAGGGGAGCCTAAAGCCTAGGGGTGCCCTAGCCTGAAGGCTAGGGGAGCCGTAGCCTTATCCTAGGGGAGCCTAAAGCCTAGGGGTGCCCTAGCCTGAAGGCTAGTGGAGCCCTAGCCTTAGCCTAGGGGAGCCTAAAGCCTAGGGGTGCCCTAGCCTGAAGGCTAGGGGAGCCCTAGCCTTAGCCTAGGGGAGCCTAAAGCCTAGGGGTGCCCTAGCCTGAAGGCTAGGGGAGCCCTAGCCTTAGCCTGGGGGAGCCTAAAGCCAAGGGGTGCCCTAACCTGAAGTCTAGGGGAGCCCTAGCCTTAGCCTAGGGGAGCCTAAAGCCTAGGGGTGCCCTAGCCTGAAGGCTAGGGGAGCCCTAGCCTTAGCCTAGGGGAGCCTAAAGACTAGGCGTGCCCTAGCCTGAAGGCTAGGGGAGCCCTAGCCTTAGCCTAGGGGAGCCTAAAGCCTAGGGGTGCCCTATCCTGAAGGCTAGGGGAGCCCTAGCCTTAGCCTAGGGGAGCCCTAGCCTAAAGCCCAGGGGTGCCCTAGCCTGAAGGCTAGGGGAGCCCTAGCCTTAGCCTAGGGGAACCTAAAGCCTAGGGGTGCCCTAGCCTGAAGGCTAGGGGAGCCCTAGCCTTAGCCTAGGGAAGTCCTAGCCTAAAGCCTAGGGGTGCCCTAGCCTGAAGGCTAGGGCAGCCCTAGCCTTAGCCTAGGGGAGCCTAAAGCCTAGGGGTGCCCTTGCCTGAAGGCTAGGGAAGCCCTAGCCTTAGCCTAGGGGAGCCTAAAGCCTAGGGGTGCCCTAGCCTGAAGGCTAGGGGAGCCCTAGCTTTAGCCTAGGGGAGCCTAAAGCTTAGGGGTGCCCTAGCCTGAAGGCTAGGGGAGCCCCAGCCTTAGCCTAGGGGAGCCTAAAGCCTAGGGGTGCCCTAGCCTGAAGGCTAGTGGAGTCCTAGCCTTAGCCTAGGGGAGCCTAAAGCCTAGGGGTGCCCTAGCCTGAAGGCTAGGGGAGCCCTAGCCTTAGCCTAGGGGAGCCTAAAGCCTAGGGGTGCCCTAGCCTGAAGGCTAGGGGAGCGCTAGCCTTAGCCTAGGGGAGCCTAAAGCCTAGGGGTGCCCTAGCCTGAAGGCTAGGGGAGCCCTAGCCTTAGCCTAGGGGAGGCTAAAGCCTAGGGGTGCCCTAGCCTGAAGGCTAGGGGAGCCCTAGCCTTAGCCTAGGGGAGCCTAAAGTCTAGGGGTGCCCTAGCCTGAAGGCTAGGGGAGCCCTAGCCTTAGCCTAGGGGAGCCTA
This sequence comes from Tenrec ecaudatus, assembly GCF_050624435.1. NCBI lineage: Eukaryota > Metazoa > Chordata > Mammalia > Afrosoricida > Tenrecidae > Tenrec > Tenrec ecaudatus. The sequence continues at coordinate 6,657 of NW_027458263.1, read as the reverse complement.
AAGCCTAGGGGTGCCCTAGGCTGAAGGCTAGGGGAGCCCTAGCCTTAGCCTAGGGGAGCCCTAGCCTAAAGCCCAGGGGTGCCCTAGCCTGAAGGCTAGGGGAGCCCTAGCCTTAGCCTAGGGGAGCCCTAGCCTAAAGCCTAGGGGTGCCCTAGCCTGAAGGCTAGGGGAGCCCTAGCCTTAGCCTAGGGGAGCCTAAAGCCTAGGGGTGCCCTAGCCTGAAGGCTAGGGGAGCCCTTGCCTTAGCCTAGGGGAGCCCTAGCCTAAAGCCTAGGGGTGCCCTAGCCTGAAGGCTAGGGGAGCCCTAGCCTTAGCCTAGGGGAGCCTAAAGCCTAGGGGTGCCCTATCCTGAAGGCTAGGGGAGCCCTAGTCTTAGCTTGGGGAGCCCTAGCCTAAAGCCTAGGGGTGCCCTAGCCTGAAGGCTAGGGGAGCCCTAGCCTTAGCCTAGGGGAGCCTAAAGCCTAGGGGTGCCCTAGCCTGAAGGCTAGGGGAGCCCTAGCCTTAGCCTAGGGGAGCCCTAGCCTAAAGCCTAGGGGTGCCCTAGCCTGAAGGCTAGGGGAGCCCTAGCCTTAGCCTAAGGGAGCCTAAAGCCTAGGGGTGCCCTAGCCTGAAGGCTAGGGGAGCCCTAGCCTTAGCCTAGGGGAGCCCTAGCCTAAAGCCTAGGGGTGCCCTAGCCTGAAGGCTAGGGGAGCCCTAGCCTTATCCTAGGGGAGCCTAAAGCCTAGGGGTGCCCTAGCCTGAAGGCTAGGGGAGCCCTAGCCTTATGCTAGGGGAGCCCTAGCCTAAAGCCTAGGGGTGCCCTAGCCTGAAGGCTAGGGTAGCCCTAGCCTTAGCCTAGGGGAGCCTAAAGCCTATGGGTGCCCTAGCCTGAAGGCTAGGGGAAACCTAGCCTTAGCCTAGGGGAGCCCTAGCCTAAAGCCTAGGGGTGCCCTAGCCTGAAGGCTAGGGAACCCTAGCCTTAGCCTAGGGGAGCCTAAAGCCTAGGGGTGCCCTAGCCTGAAGGGTAGGGGAGCCCTGGCCTTAGCCTAGGGGAGCCTAAAGCCTAGGGGTGCCCTAGCCTGAAGGCTAGTGGAGACCTAGCCTTAGCCTAGGGGAGCCTAAAGCCTAGGGGTGCCCTAGCCTGAAGGCTACGGGAGCCCTAGCCTTAGCCTAGGGGAGCCTAAAGCCTAGGGGTGCCCTAGCCTGAAGGCTAGGGGGAGCCCTTGCCTTAACCTAGGGGAGCCTAAAGCCTAGGGGTGCCCTAGCCTGAAGGCTAGGGGAGCCCTAGCCTTAGCCTAGGGGAGCCTAAAGCCTAGGGGTGCCCTAGCCTGAAGGCTAGGGGAGCCCTAGCCTTAGCCTAGGGGAGCCTAAAGCCTAGGGGTGCCCTAGCCTGAAGGCTAGGGGAGCCCTAGCCTTAGCCTAGGGGAGCCTAAAGCCTAGGGGTGCCCTAGCCTGAAGGCTAGGGGAGCCCTAGCCTTAGCCTAGGGGAGCCTAAAGCCTAGGGGTGCCCTAGCCTGAAGGCTAGGGGAGCCCTAGCCTTAGCCTAGGGGAGCCTAAAGCCTAGGGGTGCCCTAGCCTGAAGGCTAGGGGAGCCCCAGCCTTAGCCTAGGGGAGCCTAAAGCCTAGGGGTGCCCTAGCCTGAAGGCTAGGGGAGCCCTAGCCTTAGCCTAGAGGAGCCTAAAGCCTAGGGGTGCCCTAGCCTGAAGGGTAGGGGAGCCCTAGCCTTAGCCTAGGGGAGCCTAAAGCCTAGGGGTGCCCTAGCCTGAAGGCTAGGGGAGCCCTAGCCTTAGCCTAGGGGAGCCTAAAGCCTAGGGGTGCCCTAGCCTGAAGGCTAAGGGAGCCCTAGCCTTAGCCTAGGGGAGCCCTAGCCTAAAGCCCAGGGGTGCCCTAGCCTGAAGGCTAGAGGAGCCCTAGCCTTAGCCTAGGGGAGCCTAAAGGCTAGGGGTGCCCTAGCCTGAAGGCTAGGGGAGCCCTAGCCTTAGCCTAGGGGAGCCCTAGCCTAAAGCCTAGGGGTGCCCTAGCCTGAAGGCTAGGGGAGCCCTAGCCTTAGCCTAGGGGAGCCTAAAGCCTAGGGGTGCCCTAGCCTGAAGGCTAGGGGAGACCTTGCCTTAGCCTAGGGGAGCCCTAGCCTAAAGCCTAGGGGTGCCCTAGCCTGAAGGCTAGGGGAGCCCTAGCCTTAGCGTAGTGGAGCCTAAAGCCTAGGGGTGCCCTATCCTGAAGGCTAGGGGAGCCGTAGTCTTAGCCTAGGGGAGCCCTAGCCTAAAGCCTAGGGGTGCCATAGCCTGAAGGCTAGGGGAGCCCTAGCCTTAGCCTAGGGGAGCCTAAAGCCTAGGGGTGCCCTAGCCTGAAGGCTAGGGGAGCCCTAGCCTTAGCCTAGGGGAGCCCTAGCCTAAAGCCTAGGGGTGCCCTAGCCTGAAGGCTAGGGGAGCCCTAGCCTTATCCTAGGGGAGCCTAAAGCCTAGGGGTGCCCTAGCCTGAAGGCTAGGGGAGCCCTAGCCTTATGCTAGGGGAGCCCTAGCCTAAAGCCTAGGGTTGCCCTAGCCTGAAGGCTAGGGGAGCCCTAGCCTTAGCCTAGGGGAGCCTAAAGCCTCTGGGTGCCCTAGCCTGAAGGCTAGGGGAGCCCTAGCCTTAGCCTAGGGGAGCTCTAGCCTAAAGCCTAGGGGTGCCCTAGCCTGAAGGCTAGGGGAGCCCTAGCCTTAGCCTAGGGGAGCCTAAAGCCTAGGGGTGCCCTAGCCTGAAGGCTAGGGGAGCCCTAGCCTTAGCCTAGGGGAGCCTAAAGCCTAGGGGTGCCCTAGCCTGAATGCTAGGGGAGCCCTAGCCTTAGCCTAGGGGAGTCTAAAGCCTAGGGGTGCCCTAACCTGAAGGCTAGGGGAGCCCCATCCTTAGCCTAGGGGAGCCTAAAGCCTAGGGGTTCCCTAGCCTGAAGGCTAGTGGAGCCCTAGCCTTAGCCTAGGGGAGCCTAAAGTCTAGGGGTGCCGTAGCCTGAAGGCTAGGGGAGCCCTAGCCTTAGCCTAGGGGAGCCTAAAGCCTAGGGGTGCCCTAGCCTGAAGGCTAGGGGAGCCCTAGCCTTAGCCTAGGGGAGCCTAAAGCCTAGGGGTGCCCTAGCCTGAAGGCTAGGGGAGCCCTAGCCTTAGCCTAGGGGAGCCTAAAGCCTAGGGGTGCCCTAGCCTGAAGGCTAGGGGAGCCCCAGCCTTAGCCTAGGGGAGCCTAAAGCCTAGGGGTGCCCTAGCCTGAAGGCTAGTGGAGCCCTAGCCTTAGCCTAGGGGAGCCTAAAGCCTAGGGGTGCCCTAGCCTGAAGGCTAGGGGAGCCCTAGCCTTAGCCTAGGGGAGCCTAAAGCCTAGGGGTGCCCTAGCATGAAGGCTAGGGGAGCCCTTGCCTTAGCCTAGGGGAGCCCTAGCCTAAAGCCTAGGGGTGCCCTAGCCTGAAGGCTAGGGGAGCCCTAGCCTTAGCCTAGGGGAGCCTAAAGCCTAGGGGTGCCCTAGGCTGAAGGCTAGGGGAGCCCTAGTCTTAGCCTAAGGGAGCCCTAGCCTAAAGCCTAGGGGTGCCCTAGCCTGAAGGCTAGGGGAGCCCTAGCCTTAGCCTAGGGGAGCCTAAAGCCTAGGGGTGCCCTAGCCTGAAGGCTAGGGGAGCCCTAGCCTTAGCCTAGGGGAGCCTAAAGCCTAAGGGTGCCCTAGCCTGAAGGCAAGTGGAGCCCTAGCCTTAGCCTAGGGGAGCCTAAAGCCTAGGGGTGCCCTCGCCTGAAGGCTAGGGGAGCCCTAGCCTTAACCTAGGGGAGCCTAAAGCCTAGGGGTGCCCTAGCCTGAAGGCTAGGGAAGCCCTAGCCTTAGCCTAGGGGAGCCTAAAGCCTAGGGGTGCCCTAGCCTGAAGGCTAGGGGAGCCCTAGCCTTAGCCTAGGGGAGCCTAAAGTCTAGGGGTGCCCTACCCTGAAGGCTAGGGGAGCCCTAGCCTTAGCCTAGGGGAGCCTAAAGCCTAGGGGTGCCCTAGCCTGAAGGCTAGGGGAGCCCTAGCCTTAGCCTAGGGGAGCCTAAAGCCTAGGGGTGCCCTAGCCTGAAGGCTAGGGGAGCCGTAGCCTTAGCCTAGGGGAGCCTAAAGCCTAGGGGTGCCCTAGCCTGAAGGCTAGTGGAGCCCTAGCCTTAGCCTAGGGGAGCCTAAAGCCTAGGGGTGCCCTAGCCTGAAGGCTAGGGGAGCCCTAGCCTTAGCCTAGGGGAGCCTAAAGCCTAGGGGTGCCCTAGCCTGAAGGCTAGGGGAGCCCTAGCCTTAGCCTGGGGGAGCCTAAAGCCAAGGGGTGCCCTAGCCTGAAGTCTAGGGGAGCCCTAGCCTTAGCCTAGGGGAGCCTAAAGCCTAGGGGTGCCCTAGCCTGAAGGCTAGGGGAGCCCTAGCCTTAGCCTAGGGGAGCCTAAAGACTAGGGGTGCCCTAGCCTGAAGGCTAGGGGAGCCCTAGCCTTAGCCTAGGGGAGCCTAAAGCTAGGGTGCCCTAGCCTGAAGGCTAGGGGAGCCCTAGCCTTAGCCTAGGGGAGCCCTAGCCTAAAGCCCAGGGGTGCCCTAGCCTGAAGGCTAGGGGAGCCCTAGCCTTAGCCTAGGGGAACCTAAAGCCTAGGGGTGACCTAGCCTGAAGGCTAGGGGAGCCCTAGCCTTAGCCTAGGGAAGTCCTAGCCTAAAGCCTAGGGGTGCCCTAGCCTGAAGGCTAGGGGAGCCCTAGCCTTAGCCTAGGGGAGCCTAAAGCCTAGGGGTGCCCTAGCTGAAGGCTAGGGAAGCCCTAGCCTTAGCCTAGGGGAGCCTAAAGCCTAGGGGTGCCCTAGCCTGAAGGCTAGGGGAGCCCTAGCTTTAGCCTAGGGGAGCCTAAAGCTTAGGGGTGCCCTAGCCTGAAGGCTAGGGAGCCCCAGCCTTAGCCTAGGGGAGCCTAAAGCCTAGGGGTGCCCTAGCCTGAAGGCTAGTGGAGTCCTAGCCTAGCCTAGGGGAGCCTAAAGCCTAGGGGTGCCCTACCCTGAAGGCTAGGGGAGCCCTAGCCTTAGCCTAGGGAAGTCCTAGCCTAAAGCCTAGGGGTGCCCTAGCCTGAAGGCTAGGGAGCCCTAGCCTTAGCCTAGGGGAGCCTAAAGCCTAGGGGTGCCCTAGCCTGAAGGCTAGGGAAGCCCTAGCCTTAGCCTAGGGGAGCCTAAAGCCTAGGGGTGCCCTAGCCTGAAGGCTAGGGGAGCGCTAGCCTTAGCCTAGGGGAGCCTAAAGCCTAGGGGTGCCCTAGCCTGAAGGCTAGGGGAGCCCTAGCCTTAGCCTAGGGGAGGCTAAAGCCTAGGGGTGCCCTAGCCTGAAGGCTAGGGGAGCCCTAGCCTTAGCCTAGGGGATCCTAAAGTCTAGGGGTGCCCTAGCCTGAAGGCTAGGGGAGCCCTAGCCTTAGCCTAGGGGAGCCTAAAGCCTAGGGGTGCCCTAGGCTGAAGGCTAGGGGAGCCCTAGCCTTAGCCTAGGGGAGCCCTAGCCTAAAGCCAGGGGTGCCCTAGCCTGAAGGCTAGGGGAGCCCTAGCCTTAGCCTAGGGAAGCCTAAAGCCTAGGGGTGCCCTAGCCTGAAGGCTAGGGAGCCCTAGCCTTAGCCTAGGGGAGCCCTAGCCTAAAGCCTAGGGGTGCCCTAGCCTGAAGGCTAGGGGAGCCCTAGCCTTAGCCTAGGGGAGCCTAAAGCCTAGGGGTGCCCTAGCCTGAAGGCTAGGGGGAGCCCTTGCCTTAGCCTAGGGGAGCCCTAGCCTAAAGCCTAGGGGTGCCCTAGCCTGAAGGCTAGGGGAGCCCTAGCCTTAGCCTAGGGGAGCCTAAAGCCTAGGGGTGCCCTATCCTGAAGGCTAGGGGAGCCCTAGTCTTAGCTTGGGGAGCCCTAGCCTAAAGCCTAGGGGTGCCCTAGCCTGAAGGCTAGGGGAGCCCTAGCCTTAGCCTAGGGGAGCCTAAAGCCTAGGGGTGCCCTAGCCTGAAGGCTAGGGGAGCCCTAGCCTTAGCCTAGGGGGAGCCCTAGCCTAAAGCCTAGGGGTGCCCTAGCCTGAAGGCTAGGGGAGCCCTAGCCTTAGCCTAGGGGAGCCTAAAGCCTAGGGGTGCCCTAGCCTGAAGGCTAGGGGAGCCCTAGCCTTAGCCTAGGGGAGCCCTAGCCTAAAGCATAAGGGTGCCCTAGCCTGAAGGCTAGGGGAGCCCTAGCCTTATCCTAGGGGAGCCTAAAGCCTAGGGGTGCCCTAGCCTGAAGGCTAGGGGAGCCCTAGCCTTATGCTAGGGGAGCCCTAGCCTAAAGCCTAGGGATGCCCTAGCCTGAAGGCTAGGGGAGCCCTAGCCTTAGCCTAGGGAGCCTAAAGCTATGGTGCCCTAGCCTGAAGGCTAGGGGAAACCTAGCCTTAGCCTAGGGGAGCCCTAGCCTAAGCCTAGGGGTGCCCTAGCCTGAAGGCTAGGGAACCCTAGCCTTAGCCTAGGGGAGCCTAAAGCCTAGGGGTGCTCTAGCCTGAAGGGTAGGGGAGCCCTGGCCTTAGCCTATGGGAGCCTAAAGCCTAGGGGTGCCCTAGCCTGAAGGCTAGTGGAGACCTAGCCTTAGCCTAGGGGAGCCTAAAGCCTAGGGGTGCCCTAGCCTGAAGGCTACGGGAGCCCTAGCCTTAGCCTAGGGGAGCCTAAAGCTAGGGGTGCCCTAGCCTGAAGGCTAGGGGGAGCCCTTGCCTTAAGCCTAG